>NC_056730.1:73195613-73375613 GCF_019279795.1 Protopterus annectens | reverse complement strand
ACACAGGATGAAACCCATTTGTTTTCTGGACTTCACACTGTATTAATCAAGTTCACTGGTAACTCTTTTTCAGTAGTTTTAACCATATGCACGTAGCTGTCAATTTCCTTGCTAAATAATAATGCTAATAATAATGCCAAAAAATAACAAGAACAAACGCCCAAAACCAGGGACGCTTTTTAAATATTACTCTAACTCACTTAAAATGTTGTCAGTACATGTTTTATATCAACACGCATGTTCTGAAAAATAAGAACGACACTAACATACCTCAGAGGTACACCTCACTATGAGGAACGTTCCTCGTTTGGGGTCTTAAAACATTCATGTTCCTACATTGAAAGGCTCTGCCACACAGTGTCAGCAAATGTTTAACCGATATCCATGGCAAACTGAACTAAATCATACTAATTCATCAAAAAATAATATACAATTAAAACCATCACGTTTGAAGCATCCTATGAGCTTCCTAGATGGAGTCGCCAGTAAGCTGTTAGTGAGTGGTCCACATTGTCCACATTTGTTCCACACTGTGAAAGGTAGTGTTCGTGTTCCTTATTCTGGGGGTGGAAGGTAGCTATGCAATCTAACGTCTGCAAGCATGAAACTCTACGGACTTACTAGAAAATCAAAAACTGTATGACAGGCAGAGCAAACATACGAAGCAAAACCACGCATGGCTGACAGTACGCCTGACACACATACATGTGAGAGCCAATGTGGTAAATAATTTGCGCACAACATAAAATACTAGTGAAGATGCTGTATTTCTACTAGCTCTCTCATATCAAGTACGTCGATCATTTTTTTCTTCCTTTTGAGAGAGAAAATGCACATGATCACCCTTTCCTCACGGAAATATATAAACAATTCCCCAACAAATTTATTTTTCATTGTATTTTACATTTGTTTACAGAGAAGGTTCGTTTTCTACAATATTGCCTCATGTTGTTTTTTTTTTTGTTTTTTTTTGCAAAAACATTCAAATAGTCATTCCCCAATTTTAAAGTGCGCCTGTTTTGACGAAGCACCTCTAATTCTAAAGAAGCAATACATAACGCACATTACTATACTCCGATCTCTACCCAATGACAAAATTATACTAGCGTAGCTGTGTCTCTGTGCACACGGTCTTTACTAGATAAGACTTGAAAACATTTTATATCTCCGTACGAACTTTATCAGTTCCTGAAACTCTGCTACTCTATAAACACAACAAGATTTCTGTCATAAAATTAATTCTTGCATTTCAACGTAAAGAGAGGAAAAAATGCTAATTTATTAAAAGAGTAACAGAAAAAGGAGGTGGAGGAGTTCCTAGCAATTGCCATTACGTCAGTCACGCAATTTCCTCCAACCAGCTTCTCTCGGAGCATCGGCTGATCCCTTATATTCTGGGCTGTATACGAGAACCGAACGGTCTCGGACCTTAAAATATACCCACAATTTGCAACATTCTGCACTCCATATAAAATGCAACGGTCAGACTACCTGTATGTCTTCACATCCATTGCTATTCAACACACATAGCACGCAAGCACCAAGTTTGAGCTCCGATGCTCTGTCCTATGCATGCACCCGAGCTTCCTCCGTTTTAAGAGATCACAAAATGAAAAAAATATATTTATCAATATGCAGCCGCGGTTAAAATATAACCACTTCATTGCTTACCTAGTGAACTAAAAAACTGGGTCTGGCTGCCGGCTGCACAAAGACAGAAATCTTCACGTTGATTACCACATGAAAAATCTTTCACTGGCGCTCCAGCCAAGAATTTTGGTACCACTTAGCAGTAGATGCAAAGAAAAAAGGCGTGCCCAATGCTGCCGCTTTCATTAAATGTTACTCTGCGGGGATGTCACGCTGCTGAGCCCGACAAATCACAGGCCAGGTTTCTGCAGAAGGCCAATGACGTCACGGACTCACACGAGGACAAGAACAGTGCACTCAGTTAGGTGACAGTCAGCTGTTTGATAGATAAGTGAAGTTTACTTTGTACTCTTTTCCAGGCCGGTCTATTGTGATGGTTGCATCTGTTTTTTTTATTCCTGCGAAGTATATTTCACCTTTATTAAATGTTTATAGGTTGCAATAAAAATATTAGGAAGCGGCATTAATAATAGGAGTGTATGTACGGGGTGGTCAGCTTAGTCTCTAGAGGATAAGGGTGCAAAAACTCAATGCATACTGGAAGCAGGAGGATGTAGAACTCGGTTCCGCAGTGTTAGTACTCAAGGGAATGTAAACTAGAAATTAAGTTATCGGACTGCATTTAAGGCACAATAACATGGCAAGCCTAAGTACTGAGATATTTTTATTTCATATATGAGGGCAGCACATAGCCATCGGTGTTTTATCGCAATTTGGTCGATAATTAAGAAACCATTTTAGTACTGTAGCGGGAGAGTTATATTTTGGACGCTCATCCTCTTATTCCTGTCATCCAACCTATCTAGTGGTTAAAACTGAAACATCTCTCAACACGGCATGTTACAACCCCCCCCCCCCCCCCCAGCACTTAAAGGTGTGCATCAATTTTAGCTGTTCCCTCTATAGCCATTAAATATATACATTTTTAAGCTAAGTTCCTCGTCTTGCTACCATTATTTTACGCAACTGTGGACATAATATGTCCTGTGACAGCTTCCCTACACAATACTCAGAAAATTAAACTCAGTAGAGTACAAAGAATACTCCTGGCTACAACGCTGAGCCCTGTTGGAATGACTAGGGCAAGGGGTGTCTCACTGCAAAATTCAGGGGCATAGGTTAAGTGTCAGGGACTTCGCCGCATGGCAGATTCTAAAAAAGGAAGAAAAAAACGGAGCACATGAATTACCAAGCAGGACTGTTTTTCACAACTGTATAAAGGGTTGCAACAAGTGGTGGTACATGAGCTCTTTTATGATGAAATAAACGCTTAGTGAAAAACCCTCTCACAGAACAGAACTGTCCGTTAGAAGTCCAAAACAATATCCAATTCTGTCGGGAAACAGCAAAAATACTGCCAATAGTTTTGAGAAAATCGTCTAATTTACGATAGTGAATGGAGTGTAACCGCCAGACATATCTGTACTTTGCTGATCGTTTTCTTTTTCTGAAAACTCCACAGAAACAGGAAGCCTATCAAAATCTGAAATAATAACAAACCACCATTCAAATTCAACGTGCGAAGAGATGTGATTAATCACTTTTTAGTAGTTGTAGGGTTGGCATATGAAAGTTTTTGTGTCTACTGTACTGGAGGTAACATTTGTAATGTGTGATGAAACACACGGGCATCGATGTTGAGCACAAAATGGAAATCTCTAGTTTCGTGTCTGGCTGGTGATACAAGAATAAAATACCCATCAGAGTAAGGTTAGGGGAACTTCATTCTTGGCAGGAACTCTACATGTACATTCGCATCTTACAACGGTTCATAGGTGAATATGAGGCTAACTGCACTGAAGGGCCATTTTAAGACTAGCCAATAACCCCCGTCAGAATCAAACGCGGTATATTGTCTTTGAGACAAAGACCTTAGCCATTATGGCCAAATTAACCCAACTTTACTTAAAAACGTAGTTCTTTAGGCTTTTCCCCGATTAGGGTCGTCATAGCGGAACAACGGTCCGCAGAACGATTGGCAGTGGAGTTTTACGGTGTCGGGTTGCCAGCCCGGCTCGACCACAGGGAGGACATGCAGACTCCGCACAGAAAACACCCCTGCCAAGAATCGAACCGGAAAACATCTTGCTCCGTCTAAAAAAAACTGATAATCTGTGAAGAATATGTTGTGGATTACAAGTAATGCATACCTCTCAACTGCCCAGATTTTTGCCCCATATTTTCGGTTTGTTCCTCATAAAACTTGTAATTTTTCTGGCAAACCACTGGCAACTGAAATCACTAACTAAAGACAGACATTTGAGTTTCATACTTAATATACTTCAGAAAATAAGTGCTAACAGAAGACCTTTTATTCTAACAACTTTCTAAGTTTATAAGGACAATAATTAACATTTGTATCTATTTTGGGGCCTTTCTCCTACCACCAATTTTGATTTTGTCCAGATTTTCTAATAAATAACGACAGTAAATAAGCTACAAAGATCTTTTACTTCGGAAGGATGCATGCTCATTTGTATTCTCGTTATATAAATGCCTCAAAAATAGCTGTACTAATATTTTTTAAAAAAGTGTCCCCGGTTGTGGAAGTAAGCATTTCAGAGTCACGTGTGCGTTCCGGTTCATCACTGACTATAAAATCCGAAGACGAAAACTGCTGTTAGAACAAATAGGTATAATAATCATATGTAGTTAGGAGCTGGAGAAATTGTCATTCACACTTATTGTGTTATTATCGAAGTAAATCGTATGCTAATAAAAGTTCAGTTTACGCACACACTTCATTCCTAACTCCCATACGTTTGCCTCATTTCAGCAGTAACAAACCCGTGAACCCTGTATTTTAAACTAATAGCCGATCTCTATTAAACAGAGCATGGAGTTAAATGCTGATTATACCGAGCATAAGCATTCTGATTAATAAAATACTTATTCGTATTTACCCCACGAGCTCAGCTGCAGTGAAACAAATAACCTTTTACATTTCTTCACACTGTACTAAATGGCTCACAGTTACTTTATGTCACGCGATTCATCTGGCGGTCTCCTCACCCAATAAGAATTTGCGCGGAACGGGGCGGGCTATTTGGTTGGTTAGTTAGAAGTTGTCACTACTGTGGGTAAAGTTCACTGTTCGTACCGGGTGTTATTTCAGGTCAAATAGGGATAGTTGATGAAGGAAAGTTTAAAGCCTTTGTGGAGATAAGGAAAGGATTACATAATGTTTGATTGCACAAAATAGCAACAGGAATGTGGCTTTCACTTTTCCCAGGATATTACCTGTTTATCTGGATGTAAAAAAAAAAAGAAACCGTAGCTTTTACTGTTAAACTCACAGCTCTCGACTTTCCATCTCCAAAATGTGGAACCCTGCTAACATAGGGTTGCCACCTTTTCAAATGGCCAAAGTGGGACATTTTTCGTACAAACATCAGATTTTACAGGCCGACACATACCCACGGGCAGTACAAAGGATAGAACTTAACTTTTTTGCCTAAATAAAAGCTTATTATTGTAGCATTTTAGTTGCTTATTCTGTTTCTTATAACATTTAGGTATTTTAGTTACAGAATAACTGTTTTATGCAACTATTACATAAAATCTAGGAAATAATTTTGTCCTAAAATCTCAGGACATTTGCAATTTTTACATTTTTTTGTCAGGACACAACTGCCCAAAGAGGGACTGTCCCTCGCAAAGTGGGACAGGTGGTAACCCTATGCTAACAGCATACCTCTCACAGTGGCGCGGATCCAGGAATTTGCAAGGGGGGCAGGGTTGCCACCTTTTCAAATGGCCAAAGTGGGACATTTTTGGTACAAACATCAGATTTTACAGGCCAACACATACCCACGGTCAGTACAAAGGCTAGAACTTAACTTTTTTTGCCTAAATAAAAGCTTATTCTTGTAGAATTTTACTTGCTTTTTCTGTTTCTTATAACATTTAGGTATTTTAGATACAGAATAACTGTTTTATGCAACTATTACATAAAATCAGGAGCAGCCTTAGGTCAACTGGTGCCCTAGGCAAAAGGGCTCCACGGCGCCCCCATCACACCACCCGGTGCTCCCATTCTGGTCTACCTACACCAAATAAATACAGGAAAAGCGCCCCTACTAGAACGGCGCCCTAGGCGACCGCCTAGTTGGCCTATGCCTAAGGCCGGCTATGCATAAAATATAGGAAATAATTTTGTCCTAAAATCTCAGGACATTTGCCATTTTTACAATTTTTTGTCAGGACACAACTGCCCAAAGAGGCACTGTCCCTCGCAAAGTGGGACAGGTGGTAACCCTAGGGGGGGCACAATCAGGTTCAAGGGAGCCCGCAGGATTTTTTGCAGGGGGGTGCAAACCCAGAGCCCCACCCACATAGCTCTCCCCGCCCCCTGCCAACACAGCCCCGCCTAAGTCCACCCACCCCAAGCCCCGCCCACACAGCCATTCCAGTGTCCCATTATTTGGCTATTTCTTCCCATTTGCCGCAGACACTGTTCAAATCTGTGTGCATACTGTTTTATGCTTTAGTTCTACAATGATTATAGGCAGTTGTATTTAATTTACAACTTTTATTTCAAACATTATAGCCCAAACACTGAGACATTTACTAAACCTAAACAAAGCAATAGTCTTACAATGAAAACAGACTTGGCATTAAAGGTTCTCTACTTTTGAAACTCACATTCAATGAAACAGCATTGAAACCCACATTCAAAGAAAATGCATCTGGCCAGGGCAGGTTATTTACCTTTGAACTGTTTTCAAGCAATAGGCTCCTTGCACACTGTTAGGGCCATGCAAAAGTTTTGATTTACCTGATTGTATTAATTATATTATATAATTGAATTATATCCCTTAAGTAAAAGTAATCTGAATAATTCCACATTAAAGATATATGAAACTAATGAAGATGTTGTTGCTAGAAAACAACTGTATATTTCAGTGTTTCATCTACAAATTCAGTGCCTGCTGCCATCAAAGAATAAAATTGCCTATGTTAAATTAAAAAAATGGTAAGCTGGTATATTGCAATAGAAAATGGATGGCAAGCTGAAAAACAGGTTCATAGTTATTAGGCATCTCATCCAAAGGAGGACATCCTCAGGACTGCAGCATACAGATGTACATGCTGTAGGAATAGAACCTCAAGCCTCTCCATTAAGATGCAAGTATTCTACTTGTGGTGCTACTAACATAGCTTTAAAACTTTATACCACAATAGAGATACTATTTGCTAAACAAAACAGTTGCACATTGTAAATAGACTTGGCATGAGCAGCAGTGAACTTAGCTTCCCTTAAAACTCACAGTTCCTTGAAAATGCACTTGAAAATAAATTCCACCTGCAAACTCTAACTTGGGCATTTCACTTTCTCTATCCCTCACAAACATACCATACCCCAAGGCCTCAACCTTAGTGCAAGAAATCTGGACAAAGCCTAAAATAAATAGGGACAGATTATAAATATGGCTCTCATAAACTTAGAAAATTGCAAGAGTAACAGGATATGTGTTAGTATGCATTTTTCTAAATGATATGACATCTAAAACTGAAATGTCTCATTATTTAGCAACTTCAATCCTTTTTAGGAGGAATATGGGGCAAAATTCTGGACATTCTGCAAAAACCTGGACAGCTGAGGGGTATGCTACCTCCCTCATACACACACACACACACACACACACACACACACACACACACACACACACACACACACACACAAAATAATTCTGGTCAGACTTGAATTAGTTCTGGGAAGGTTGCACTGAACAGCACCGTGCTTGATCTGAAGTGGGTGAAATCCTGGTAGCCAGTGATAATAACTGAACTGCAGCTCAGCAATGTGGAGCATTAAAGCATTTTTAGCAGAGCATTGTTTCATCACTACCTATTGTGTTTGCACATAAGCTGTAGTTATTTCAAACATTTGCCTTTTTTGATTACTACAGAGTACATTTACCCACCAGAGCTATTGTGTTTTGACTTCAGTGTGGAGCTTACCTAGTTGTTGCAGGGCTTGGCTTTTAAGTAAGGTAGCAATGTTTATTTACCATATACCATTAAAGCCACCCAACTAAGTGTACTAACACACAGACACTGCTGTAAGACACTGGTCTCCAATAAAATGCAATGAGCTTCTGAAAATACTGTAATCCTGTCCTTTTATTACAAATACTGTCATATGCATTTCAATACCCAAGGCTTATACATTATCTAGTTATGTAAATATTCTCTGCATGGCAACAACAAAAAGACTTTCAATGCTGGTAATTCTTTAACAATATGCTTACTAAAGCTTACTTGCATCTTACAATCTCCGACAAGCTTACCTGATGTTCATTAAACCATGGCTACTTAAACAGAGCAACAGGGCACTGGGACAGCATGCAGTTCCTCAATAATAAGAAGCATAAATCAACAGTATAAAAATCTGATAGAAAACCAGAACATTCTGCAAAATCAAGGACAGATAAAAAGCCACGGTCGTATTTGTGATGTACCTTGGATGGGGGAATGCTCTGCACACTTGCACTGCATAACTGCTCCTTGCCTTCCTTGGACACATCCAGAGCCACTACAATGGAGGGTGGGGTGCAATAAGTATGTCATAATTTGAAATGTCTCTGTCTGACAGTCTCATCATCACAAACATGGGGACAAAATGCTCCACACCGGAAATATATCCCTCATTGGTGAGATCAGATCATAAGCTAATCTCACTGGATATCCACATCCCGCCCCCACCCCAGACAAAAAAGACCACAGTGAAGAAGTTCTCTAAAGCAAACTTCACACTACTCAAGACTGGTGTGGTATCCTTCAAGGCCCCCGAGCCAGTGGAAACCACAACCCAAGCTGCGGAAGCCCTTACAAATGCCTTCTACGAACACCTCCAGGACTGCATGGGTCAGGCAATCCCTAATAAAACCAAGACTCTTTCCACCAAGGGCAAACGTCCAGTCTGGTGGACCCCAGCCATAAGCAAACTTTACAATAAGAGGAGAAAGCTGTTACATGATAGAGCAAAATCCATAAAAGAGAAGATACCTTTGATCATTATTAGTAAAAAAATACGAGCACTCATAAAATCATCCAAGGCCATCTTTGAGAGAAAAATTGCCATAGATTCAAAAGACAATCATAAGGCCTTCTTCAGCTATGTTAGAAACCTGGGTGGAAACTCCCAGATATGCTCAGAATTAGTCCAAAATGATACAAAAATCACTGAACCCACAGACATTGCCAACATACTGGCAGACAGGTTCAGTGCAAACTTCACCCCCCTCTCCCCCCCAAAAGGAGAGATAACTATCCCAGCGGAGTGCAGCCTCCCAGACATCTCCAATGCGCAGGTGAAAGCTGCTCTCTCTAAAGCTAAAAACACAGCATCAATGGGACCGGATGGTGTCCCCGGCTGTGTGCTACACGAACTCAATGAGGAACTAAACCCGCACATAAGGCAGCTGTTTAATCTTAGCCTTACCACAGGATACGTGCCCAAGGAGTGGCGTAGGGCAACTGAGGTCCCACTCCACAAAGGCGGTGCCTCTATGGACCCTGGTAATTACCGCCCCATAAGCTTAACAAGCCTGGTCTGCAAAGCTATGGAGAGGATCATAATGGAACTCATAAACAAAGACCTAGGGGACTTGCAGACATTGGACCCGACCCAGTTTGGCTTTGTCAAGGGCAGATCATGCCTTTTGAACTTGGTCGACTTCTTTGAAACAGTCACCAAGGCCATTGATGAGGGAAAGCAGTCCATACAGCCTACCTTGACCTTGCAAAAGCTTTCGACACAATACCCCACTCGAGTATTATAGAGAAACTTACCAGCTTAAATGTAAACCCATATGTCACAAGATGGGTTGCAAACTGGATAAAGGACAGAACCCACAGGGTTAGAGTAGCTGGCGCCATGTCAGACTCCAAGCCGGTCACAAGTGGTGTCCCACAGGGCTCAGTCCTTGGCCCACTGTTGTTTGACATCTACTTCTCAGAAGTACAGGCAAACATAGGAGGACTATGGCTGACAAAGTTTGCAGATGACTGCAAACTGGGAGCCATAGTGGGAAGTACATCGGACACAGATATCCTTCAGAGGGGTCTCACGGAAACTGATAGCTGGTGCCAGAGCCATGGCCTGAAGTTAAATGCCAAAAAATGTATAGTCATACCCTTCGGGAAAAACAAGGTAACCCCAAGCTACCATATAGGTGGCAATCCACTAAGCACAGAAGAGGTTATCAGGGACCTGGGGACCCAGGTTGACAGTGGCCTTTCTTTTGACACTCACATTGCTAAAGTGGTTAGAAAAACCTTCTACATTGCCCACCTGATCATGAAGGGATTCACATCCAGATCAAGTGAGGTCATTGTTCCCCTGTACTCTTCACTTATCAGACCAATGGTCGAGTACAATACCCCATTCGGGATGTATCTCACCCGACACCTGCAGCAATTGGAGAGACCCCCCTTGCATCTGCCTGCGGGCGCCCTTGATCAGGTTAGTTGACTACTGGGTGAAAGCGGGACAATATGTTTGGCGGTTGAGAAAAGATTACCTTAAGAAGCTCTGACATCATGTATGGAAAGACATCAATGAAAGATACAGCGATTCCCCAAACAGATAAAAAATAAAACATTATCTTGTAGAAAAAATGTAATATTGAGAAAAAATAGTATACGCACTCATTCAAAAGAATTCCCTTTATAAACTTAATACAAAATAGTTTTGTAAAGTGATTTTTCCCCATTCTAACCAGGGTAACCCCACACGCAGTATATATACTGTATTCCCAGCTGGGTCAGTTATTCAAAGCAAATGGTAAGGCTTTGGCTCTCAAAAGTAGAAAACTGACAGTTTAGAAATAATGCTTTTTTTTACAAAAGCGGTACCAGAAAAATTATAACAAGAAGAATTACTTTGCGTCCAAGGCATAAAACAGACAGGGGAGCCAGCAGATGTTTTTTCAGGGGGTGCAAACCTAAAGCCCTCCACATGCAGCCCCCCCTACACACACACACACACACACACACACACACACACACACACACACACACACACACACACACACACACACACACACACACACACACACACACACACACACACACACACACTCACACACAGCCATTCCAGTGTCCCATTACTTGGCTATTTCTCCACAGTTGCCATAAACACTGTTCAACACTCTCAGTGTGCATACTGTTTTATGCTTTACTTCTACAATGACCGGATATTTGGATTTAGTTTACAGCTTTTATTTCAAATGTTATAGCACAAACACTGATAGACATTTGCTAAACAAAGCAATGGTCTTAACAATGAAAACAGACTTAACATTAAAGATTCTGCACCTTTGAAACAGAATTCACTGAAACAGCATTGAAATCCACAAGAAAATGCATCTGTACAGTGGCATGTTAAGTTTACCTTTGGACTGTTTTCAAACCATAGGCCCCTTGCACACAATTTTGGGGGCATGAAAAAGTTCTTTCATTCCCCTTTCTGATTTTATTAATTATAATATATAATTGAATAGTAGTCTACATAGCAAGATGTGTCTGCTGTCCCGCATTCTACGTGGAGAAGACTGAACGTAGTCTGCGGGACAGGGTTTATGAACACACCTATGCTATTTCAGTCAATAAAATTGACAACCCACTAGCAAGACATATAGCAAATAATGTGGGCCACAAATTTACCTTTAAAGCTATAGATCAAGTTCAAGCTAATTTGAGAGGTGGCCCACTGAACTTACTTTTAGAGGAACATAAGCTTGAATGGCAAATCTGTTTGAATGCATTTGTTGTACCAGGTTTAAATGATGCTTGTAACATTGCCTATCTTCTGAAACTAAGAAGTTTGAGATGGTAACTGGTATTGTGCTTGAATATAATCACATTCATTTTAGCTCTACAATATTTTAGAGAGATATACCCGGTTGATTATTCCGTAATTTTGAAGTTTAGTCTAACTTTGTTTATTGTTTGAAGTTTAGTCTAACTTTGTTTATTGTTTGAGTCTAACAGTTTAATGCCTTCTGTATAACTATTTATAACAGTTTTGATGACACTTTTAATCTAACAAACTTGCAGCTTTTGTATTTAGGTTTTATGAACATGTGTGGTTTTTTAGCAAATGTTTCTTTAAGCACTTGACTTACTGGAGGTTTGGTTATCACATGACATGTCTCAATTACTTATAAACTACTGTTTGAAACTGTGTATCTTTTCTGAAGAAGTTGTCAAATTACAAGCAACGAAAAGCGCTTCAATAAATTGTTTTATTTCACATTTTTTGGATTCCTGATACTTCCTGTGGTGGGTCTTGGTGCTGCTGACTTGGTTTTTGTGTTTCAGTAGTTTGTTGGCTTCCTTTCCCTGAACTTAGAAAATTGCTAGAACAACAGGATTTGTGTTAGTATGCAATTTTCTAAAGGATATGACGTCTAAAACTCAAATGGCTGTTATTTATCAACTTCAGTCCTTTTTAGGAGGAATATGGGGAAAATCTGGATATTCTGCAAAAACCTGGACAGCTGAGAGATATACTACCTCAGACTTACACACACACACACACACACACACACACACACACACACACACACACACACACACACACACACACACACACACATAATACAGCTCAAATCTCTTAGCACAAGAAATATGGATAAAGCCGGTTATAATGGGGACAAAGACCCAAAACTAGGGACACATTTAAAAAGTTGCTAGAATAACAGAGTCTGGGTTAGAATGCATTTCCTAAAGGATATGAAGTCTGAAACTCAAATACATTTATTTAGTAACTTTAATCCTCACCTCATTCCAGTGATTTGTCAAAAACAGAATTTTTGAGGAACAGACCAAAAATATAAGGCAAAAATCTTGACATTCTGTGAAAGTCTGTAGAGTTGAAAGGTATGGCACACACATACAACCCCCACCTCCTTAGAAAGTGGATAAAACAACAAGGTTTGCATTAGTATGCATTTTATGAGGATATGAAGTCTAAAACTCAAATGTCTGTCATTCTTTTCTGACTTCAGCCCTCAATGATTTGCCAGAAAAAACATAATTTTATGACAAACTGGAAAAATCTGAATTGCAGGGTATTACCACCCTTACACACTTCTACTTCTAACACACATCTACCTACTTCTAACACACACACACACACACACACACACACACACACACACACACACACACACACACACACACACACACACACACACACAGACCTACCTACTTCTTACACACACACACTCCATAACATCTGTGCAGCTAAGCATACTAACTTCCCTTGCATACTTCACAATGGCTGTGCAGCTAAGCATATTCCTTATGTACACTTACTTCATAATGTAATCATCCATGTAAACACAGTTCTCCATGAAGAAGCAATTTTAAATAGCACGGGCGGGCGGACAGGCTGCATGCTTGCATGGCATATGAAATCTAACACAGTGACCGAAATAAAGGTGTGGTGGGGTCTGTTGATAGGACAGGGACAGAGAGCATTGGTAGATTGTTACTGCTACTGCCCCTTGGTAAGCACAGGCAGTCAGTAAATGGTCGGTGAGCTTTCTGGCTGGTGTTTTGTGAGGAGGCGGCTTGGGGGGAAGAGCTCTGGCAGCATTGTGTGTGTTTTTTTTCCAATCTATGTCTTGGCATCCTCCTTTGCTGGTATTCGGATGGGAGCTGCTGCTACAGATCAAGAGGTAACTTGGAAGTTGGACTGGTTTGCCACACTATGATAAGTGCCACAGACTGGAAGCAGAAAGAGAGACTTTAGTACAGCACAGACTCGACCAGGGCCACCAGGATGGTTAGAACACAATGCAAAAAACAATGTCTTCTTTACTGTAATTAAAAGAAATTCTCCCGGCCAGCCCATTCCAGGGCGGGCACCCTTGAAAAGAAATATGATGATGAAGATTTTGCCCCAACCCCCAAACAGCCGGTAACAGCTGAGAATGTGATCATTTATTTGAACGCTCAAAACATTAAGCTGCAATAGTAAGTATACCACCGAATGCGTCAATAAAAATAAAATTATTACCTTAGCAGAGGAAATTCAAAGTTTTGGTATACTTGAAAGTCATGGAAACGAGACACCCTCTTCGGTTTACGACACAGCTCATCAACACACCTAAATTACAACAGAAATGCAGTTGGAGGAGAATCGTTATAAAAACAAATCATCTGACTGCAATCTCCAATCGCATTTTCATTGTGCGTTAGACATGCTTCGTAACAGGATGACATCCCGGGATTGTGCGGAAAAAATGCACCCACCTGATTTTTTTTTTCCCCAAAAAAAAAAAGTTTTAAAAGGGGCCAGCGCGCGCCCCTGTGCCCATGCCTAAATCCGCCACTGTCTCAAGTGTATCTTATTACAAGGAACAATCCTCAGATGGGGTTTTCATGTTCCTCGAAGTTCCACATTGAAAGGATCGGTCACACATTCAGTGTTTGCAATTTTTAACCGATATCCAAGGTGAATAGAATTGAATCGCACTAATTAATTAAAAAAGCTATTACAAATTAAAATATCACATTTTGATCATCCAATGAGTTTTCTAGCTGGATTTGTTAGTAAGTCTTTAGTAAGTGTTCCACATTATGAGAGGTAGTGCTCCACATTTTGAAGATGAAAGGTTGTGATGTATGACTAACAGCTTATTAACAAATTCAACCAGGAATGTTATGGTATGGTTTAAATGTGACAGTTTGTACTTATAAAATGTTCTTTTGCCAAATTAATATTATTCAGTGTAATTTACTATGAATATTAGTTTGAAAAATTCCCGTCAATAAATGTGTGACAGTGTACCTCTCAACTGTCCAGATTTTCATAAAATTCGTGGTTTTCTGTCAAATTGCTGGGATGATCTGAAGTAAAAAAAAATCACTAAATAATGATGTTTCATAGTTCATATCCTTCAGAAAATGCATGCTAACACAAATCCTGTTATTCTAGCTACTTTTTAAGTTTATAAGAACAATATTTAAAATCTGTCCCTTAGGTTTTGTCCAGATTTCTTGTGCTCATTTGATGTGACTTTTTCAGTGAGGAACATGAGGATTTCAATTTTAAAATGAGGAACGTTCCTCGTAATGAGATACACTTGAGAGGTGTGGAACTTGTTTTGGGTTTAATTTGCTTTCCCTTTATTTATGACCCCGTTTATGATGGTTTAATTGACTACTTAAAAATAAGTGTTTTTTCTGCACAGGTAGCTGAAGAGATGTGGGAGAGGCTTTTGTAGGTTTTTGAAATAATTTTTTTTTTTTTGGGACTAACTGCATGTCTATGAGCAGTCAATCATATGTAGAAGAAGAGATGCTTATATTATTTCGTGGGTGGTAAGTGATTAGAATAGCTCTCATGAACAAAATAGGGTTGTCACCAGTCAGGAAATCAGGGTTTCTGTCAGGATGTCAAAATTTTTTGTGGGTGGTAGGGGTTGTCACCTGTTTGATTCATTCAGAGACTTGGCAAATATCTTACGTATATTTTCCCAAACCAAATACTGTTTCACTTGCATTTTTTTACTTGTTATAACTGGCATTCACAGTGCATGCACACTGTTCACAATTCAATTCAGTTCGCTTCACAGGGCAGCACAGTGGCGCAGCGAATAGTATTGCGTCACAGCAAGAGGTTTCCCGGTTTGAGGGAGTCTGCATGTCTGCCTTCCCAGTGTTCACATAGGTTCCCAGCAGGTGCTCCAATTTTCAACCACATTCCAAAGACATGCAGTAGGTGGTTTGGATGCTCTAAAATTGTCCATAGGTCCATAGATGTGGCATTCATGAAGGTGTCTGCAGACAATTAATCTGATTTATATAAAAACCTGCGCTAAGCAGAAGTACTCAAAGCCTAAAAAGTCTGTGCTTTTTATATTATAAAAGTAAAATAATAGATCTGTCCTGCATTTTCTCTTAGTTACCTGTGGTGAAATAATAATAACTATTATTATTTTCTTTAGTTTACAGTTGTTGAAATAAACAAAAACTTAGATCCAGGAAAATCCAAAATTGTATATTGCAGGATGCAGTATACAAAACAAATGATGTCCTTCTATGTCACTGTTGCAGTATTTTTGAAAGAAGGGATGTCTGACTCCTTTCCCGGGCAGCCCATTGCTTGTCCAGTGTTGAAAAGCTTGAAAAGAATCTTGTTTCCACCTTGCATCCTATTTATGCTCCTCACACAAAACATAGGGCATAAGGGTCTATATTATATAATCGAAAAATAACAATGTTGAACGCTCTAATGAGCGAAAGTACAGAAACGCAAAATCCTTATTGTGGGGTCTGTGCCCCCGTACCCCCGCTAAATATATATTCCAACTCCGAGATTGCACTACAGTGAGGAAAGGGCAAATAGCTCACTCTTCACTGTACTGCAATCTCAATAACGGAACTTCAAGTTCCGGCATTTTCTCTTGTTAGAGCATTCAACATTGTTATTATTCAATTATATAATATAAACCCAGGCATAAAAGGGATGTACAGACGCAACTTCCCAGAACTTCTTTTGCCACCAGTTTGAACAATGTTGTTTTGAATGTTTTGTTGCTCCTAACTCCCACCCTCCTGCTCCTAAGAAACCTGATAAGTTCTATAAGGTTAATGAGGATTGTCTGTTTTTATTTAAAATTCTTTCTGCTGATCCCACTATGGTGTCACTTTCTTCTGACAAATGTTCTAAACTTTTGCCTTCTGATAAGGATAGCAGGGCGATGGAGAGGATTGGCAAGAAAGTTTACACTTCTTCTACTTTGGCCTTTAGGGCTGTTAATTACCAGACCCACATGACCAGGTATGCTCTGGCCTTGGTAGCTTAGGCTTGTCAGGTTATCTCTGCCCTCCCTGATTTTGACAGCAAATCCTCTGCCTTATCTTTTTTTAGAGTCTGCTTCTCAACTGTCTCGTCACTCTATTAAGTGTAGCTATGATGCTGCTGATGCCTGTTCTGGGGCTGTGGCATTTGGGTCCGTTATGAGGCGTTATTCTTGGCTTCATCACCAGTCTCTTCCTGAGGACATTAAGGCCAAGTTGTTGGATGCTCCTTCGGATAATACTCATCTTTTTGGGACTGCTGCTGCTGACTTGTTTAAGTCTCTTCAAGAGAAAGGCAAAGCCTTGCAAGACATTAAATATATTTTTGTCTCTCCTATCCCTAAGTTCCAGAGGAATTATCCTTCTAGGTCTGCTTTTGTTTGCAGGCAACCTGCCAGGCCTCTAAGGGCAGGAAGGGTGGGAGGTGGGCCCCCCTGCTAAGGCTTCTCTGATTTCTGCGCCCTAGAAGCCTCCCTTGTCTGATAAGCCTGCTTCTCTTTGACAGTTTGCACCCCCTGCCTTTAGACCAGGTTACTTTGTCTCTTCAGCTCTCCCTTTGTCTTCCAATTAGTGTCTCATCACTTCAGACTCTTGGGGTCTTTCTGCCATCCATTAGGGTTACTTCATGGTATGGAAATCTCTCCCTCATTTTCTGGTATTCATCAACCTCCTCTAGAGCAACTTTCTCATTACCCGGAGGTTCTAAGGTCCCTGTTAAACCAAGGGGCCATTCGACCTTTTCCCCCCTCCCAAGTGGGATGGGGTTTTTATAACAGGATGTTCCTGGTTCCTCGAAAGGGGGGCACTGGGAGACCTGTTTTGGATCTCTGTCAGCTCAACACCTTTCTCGAGATCCCTTCTTTTTGGATGTTTACTCTTCAAACTCTGTTTCCTCTTTTATTACCCCAGGCTTTTTTGTTGTCTTTGTATCTGAAAGATGCTTACCTTCATATCCATATTCGGGGTCTATATTATATGTTCGAAGTTTGAAAACTTCGAACGTTAAATAGTCTAATTTAAATGTTCGAAGTTTCAAATATCGAACATATAAGGCAGGGGGGCAAGCCCCCCTACACCCCCACCCCACTCTTTAAATATACCAACTCCGAGACCGCACTATAGTGTGGTAAAGGATGCACTATAGTGTGGTCTCAGAGTTGGTATAATTAAAGAGCGGGGGTGTGGGGGTGCAGGAGGGCTTGCCCCCCTGCCTACAGCCATTATTTTTTTTTACATATATGTCAAATTCAATATTTTAATGTTCGAAGTTATAAAACTTCGAACATATGATATAGACCCCCATATTCACCTTCTCTACAGGAAGTTTTCACATTTCGCTGTTTTCCTGTCATTTTCAGTTCTCTGCTTTGCCCTTTGGTCTCTCTACTGCCCCTAGGGTATTCACAAAATGCCTAGCTCATGTGATTGTCTTCTGCAGGCTCCAACGCATTCAGAATTTTTCTTATCTAGATGACCTATTGCTTCAGGTGCCTTCTCCCAGTTGATTGTTGAAGTATCTGCAGTTCACCATCCAATAGTTGAAGGATCTGCAGTTCATCATATCTCTTTTTCAAAGTTTGGGGTTTACTGTCAACTTTCAAAAATCCATCCTGTTTCCTCTCAGGATCATGTGTATCTGGGTTGCAGGATTCAGAAGGTGCCATTGCTGGTCTCTCTTCCACCTCCAAAGGTATGGTCCTTAACAGCCTTCTTTCATTCTCTTCTTCCCCTGATTGCCATGCCACCCGGGGAGTTTCTTCAGGCCCTGAGATTCATGACCTGTTCTGTTCTGATGCTTCCTCTCGCCAGGCTGCATATGCAGAAGCTTCAATGGTACCTCAAGTGGGTGTGGCTGCAGCATCATCACCCTCTGACTTTTAGTGTACCTTTCCTTCCCTGTCTCAAGAAGGAATTTGAGTGGTGGATTAGACAGTTTGCTCTCAACCCAGCCTGTCCCTTTTAGCCACCAATCCCTTCACAAGAGCTGATCAGCAATGCCTCGGACATGAGGTGGGGGGCATCCATTGTTCTCCTGAAAGTTCAGAGAGTTGTGAGAAAGGGGGATACTGCCAGAACAACTATCTAGAATTTTGTAAACAATTATATGTCATTTGTGAATATCAACATGATTTGTATAAGATTCTTGTGTTACAAATGTATTAGAACTGTATGTCATGTGTATATCAAACTAACTGCTGGTACAGAAGTGTATGTTGAAATGTTTTTTGCAAAGTACTGTATAAAATGTAACCACCATGTGCCCTGCTGGAAGACAACAGAAATGTACATGCACTATTGTAACTGTTTAAATGTATATATTTTAACAGTGGAAACTGGACTACAGGAGGTTAACTTCAGAAAAATAACTGAAATTAAATTACTTTAAGGCTCCGCCATAAAAAGATGGTATCTTTCAGTTTCAATGCAGCAAGGAGACACAATGTCTAAAACTAGGGAGCTTTCTGTATTGTCTCTAAAGTAAAATAATTACTGGTCATGAAATGTGAAGGGATGCAATTGTTTTATGACATCCAGCATCTGCCAAAGAATCTGAGGTCTATGTATTTTCACAGGTAGATGCTAAATACTGTCAGCTTCCAGCAGTGGGGGTTTCACCTGCGACAGAGTCAAATGACAAGAAATTATGTAATTCTGCACGCTATCCCAGCAGTAATATTTGAGATTAATTTGAGAACTCAAAGACCCCAAGACCCACTTCAGATTGCACCAACTTTACAGAAAGGATGCAGATTAATTATATAGTGTGGAGAGACTCTTAACTTAAGAGCAGAATAACCCTTATTAGATTCTGGAAGATCAGAAGGCTAGGAATTCTATTCCCTCCCCAAAAATAGCAGCACAAAGTAAATGGCTTTAAGTTATAAAAATTTCACACTCTTAAATGAAGTTGGAGACTGAGTGTCTACAGGCTGAATAGATTGGTAGTTACAACATGCAGAAAATGCTGACTTTTATGGGTTTATGGCAGTCCAGGTGTTTACCCTGCCCTGAGGATTAATGTTTCATGTGTTTGTTTTAGTGTACTTGTGATCATATTCAGTGGTTAACTTGGCAACAGCAAGCAGTCCAGTGACACATTTATCTAAGTTAGCTGAGATATTAATTTGAGAACTCTCTGAGAGAGACAGAGCATTCTGTATTCTGTCTTGGACCTGACATGAACCATTCACCACACATCTGCCTTGCTCTGTAAGTAAGTTTCTAGGGAACTGTATAATTCTCTTGGATATAGTCAGGAATATAGCAAAGCTTAGTTTAGATATTTTTCTTTATTTATCTGAGACTGTCCTGCAATGTTGTTTTAAATATTTCCTGTGATTTTGAACTTTGATGTCACTGTGATTTTATTTATTATTAAACATATTTAAACCTTTCATTATGGCTGATCTGTCTAGAGATGCTTAAGTTTTGAGAGTACTTGCATATTTATTTGGTGACACTGTGTGGGCCACTCCTAATAGCCTTGCTCTTGGTCAAACTACCATTTGTATTAATATTAATATTACACAGTAAAACTGAACACCCTCTGTTAAGGGCCTTAAAGTATCTGATAAGGAGTGATAACTACCTTATATTCTGGGCAAAAGGGGGCATAGCTAGTAAACCTTTGCCAGCCTTTCCCAGGTGTGTGTGTGTGTGTGTGTGTGTGTGTGTGTGTGTGTGTGTGTGTGTGTGTGTGTGTGTGTGTGTGTACCTGTTATCCTCCCACTGTATGTCCCTCACTGGTGCTGGTGGTGAGGATTGAGGCTCCTTGATTACTGGTCCAGTGGTGGGTTATCACTGGCCTCCCTATCAGAAATCAGACCGTATCGACATCAAATAGATGAGGGCTCTGATTCTGGCCCTTCAGGTTTTTCATCCCATGTTCTGTCCAGGCCCCTTGATGGTGTACACAGACAACACTACAGTGATGTGGTATATCAACAAGCAGAGGGACATGAAATCTTACTTTGTCTGCAGAATGGTGCTTCAGGCTTTGGAAGTGGCTCTCAGTTATCCGTTAACTCTTTGGGCAGTATACATTCCTGCAGAGCACAATCTTGTGACGGACTCTTTGAGCAGGTTCAAAACACAGGCTCATGAATGGATGCTTCAAAGAGTCGTGTTTCTGGACATTGTCCATTGGTGGGGTATTCCTCATGTAGATCTTTTTGCCTCCCCTTTGAACAGGCAGCTTCCTCTTTTCTGTTCTAGAGTGCCATGCCATCTAGCCTGGAAAACAGATGCCCTTTCCTTTCCATGGAAGGGGGGGGGTTCTTTATGTTTTCCCTCCTCTAACTTTACTTCCAAGAGTTCTGCAGAAGATTCAGCTGGACACCTCAGAAATCTTGCTAGTGACTCCCTTTTGGCTGTGACAACACTGGATCTCCCTCTTAATACATCTGGCCAGGGGCAATCATCTTAAATTACCTCACCGGTAGATTCTCCTCACACAGGACAAGGGGTTTCTCACACATCCCCACTTGTCCACTCTGCAATTGACATTGTGGGTGATAAGGTTTTGATCCCTTTCCAGCACCTCTTTTCTGAAGATGTGCACAGGGTTTTACAAGAGGCAAGGAAACCCTCAGCCAAAAAATCTTATATGTCCACATGGAAGAGATTTTCAATCTGGTGCCATGCTTGTAACCAGGACCCTTTTTCAGTGGGACTCCCTCTGGTCCTCTCTTATTTGTGTGAGTTGCTCCAGTCTGGCTTGGCCTATTCTTCTGCAAGGGCCCATTTGTCAGCCATTTCTGCTTGTCTGCCCTTGACCCCTCCTTTGATTTCTTGTTTGATGTCAAACAATTTCTTAAAGGCATCCTGTATATTAGTCCTCCAAAAAAAAACTATTCCTCCTCCTTGGGACCTTAATTTTGTTTTGGAAAAATTGACCCGGGCTCATTTTAAGCCTGCAATTTCTGCTTCTTTGCAGCATTGTGCTTGGAAGACTATTTTGCTGCTGGCTGTTATTCTGCCTGGAGAGTTCCTGAGCTCCAGGCCCTTATGGCCATCCCTTCTTTTTTGTTTTTTGTTTTTTCACAGGGACAGAGTGTCCCTTCATACTAATCCTTTTTTTATGCCCAAGGTGGTAAATGAGTTGTTCTTAAATCAGTTGGTACAACTCCCTTCCTCAGTCTGCTACTGAGACGGTCCTGCATACCTTGGATTTGCAAAGATAGCTCATGTACTATTTGGATAAACCTAGGACTATTGGTAAGTCTGATCAGCTTTTTGTTTCCTTTCATCCCAGGTCTTTGGGTTTGGTTGTTTCTAAGCAAACCATCTCCTCCTGGATTTCTAAGGGAATTTCTGTTTGTTATTCTTTTCATGGCAAGTCTATGACTGCTTCAGTTAGAGCTCATTCTACTAGGGCTGTTGCCTCTTCTGGTGCTTTCTTCAAGGAGTTGGACACCAGCTCTATCCTCGAAGCTTCTACCTGTCTTCAGTGCATACCTTTACTAAGCATTATAAGTTGGATATGTTTTCTAGGGCCAGAGAAGGTTTTGCTGAAACCATTTTATGTGGGTTTGTTGAAGGCTCTTTTCAGCCTTCCACCTCCCATTCTTTTTTTTTTTTTTTTTTTAGCTTTTTTTACTGTCCCTTCTTTCAAGAATATTGCAGCAGTGAATGTAAGGACATAGTACAGTTGTCTAAAATTTTACCATAACAGTAGATGTCCTTCTCTTCACTGTTGCAGTATTCGCTCCCTCCCTCCAACCGCCTCTTTTTTATTCTGCCTTTTTTCCTTCTGGATGTGCATGGACTCCTTTGTCCTATGAGGATTGTTCTCTCCTGGGGCAATTCATTTCTGGGTAGTTGTGTCTGTATGTTCTTTTATGCCCTATGTTTTGTGCAAGGAGCATAAATAGGAAAACGGTGCAAAAAAGAGCCTTTTTAAACTTTTCAGTACCGGCCGAGCTATGGAATATCCCTTCTTTCAAGAATACTGCAACAGCGAAGAGAAGGACATCTACTGTTATGGTAAGAATTTACCCAACTGCACTTTATTCACTCTTCTTCTTGTCTTCATTTAAACTCCTTAACTAGTGTAATTGTTTTAACAAACATACTGACTGACAGGACAATAAGACAATACAATGCCTTTAACATGCGTAGAATGTTTATAAGACAATACAATGCCTTTAACATGCATAGAATGTTTATAAGACAATACAATGCCTTTAACATGCGTAGCATGTTTATAAGACAATACAAATGCCTTTAACATGCGTAGAATTTATGCATTTTTTTCATCTGTTGCATCTGTCATTTAGCACATTATTTACTGGTTCTTGAAGACTGTTGCTAGCATGATTATTCATTTTTTTAACAGAAGCAATGCACATTTACTTACTGAAATAGGTGCTGCAGGAAGTAAAGCAAACAACAGAGCTTTTGTCAGGTTTTTGCCTGTTCCAAAGGTGGCAACCCTAAACAGATTGTATATCAAAAGAGTAGCTGAATTGACATTGGCTACTGTAATAACCAGACGTGACTTGTTTGAGTAATTTGCCTTTCTAAATAGCACAGACAAATTACACATACATACATCCATGTCCCTCAGCCTCTTAATGCAAGAATTCTGGACAAAGCCTAGAGTAATTGACGGACAAAGGCCCAAGATCATGGATGCTTGTATAAATGTAGAAAGTTTCTAGAGTAACAGGTTCTGCAGTAGGATGTATTTTCCTGGAGAATACAAAGTCTGAAACTCAGATATCTGCCATTATTTAGTAATGTCAATCTTTAATGATATGGCAGAAAACCAAAATTTTCATGAGGAAGAGACCAAAACATGAGACCCAAATCTGGACATTCTGTGAACTTCTAAACAATGGAGAGGTATGCATGCATCTCAATCTCTGAGCATTAAAAATAGCACTGGCCTTAGAAAAATCATAAGGGGCAGAAAGCGGAGCAATTTCTCACTTTTCATAATAGAAGGCCTTTGTACACTAGACCTGGTGATTACGATGATTAGGACACACCCTCTTGGTTCATGCAGGTATGGTTAGGGAATGGGCAGTGATGACTTGACTGGCTGTCGATGAGTGCCATCTTCAGAGTGATATTTAACTGTTAACTTACCCAAATTATTTCCTTCTAAAACCCCATCCCTAACCCTGAAACCTATCTCTGGCCGTTATCCTAGAACCCACCCATAACCTTAAAACTCCCACTCTTATGCTAACCCTGAAGCCCCACCCTGACCCTAAAACCCTCCTTAATCCTAACCCTCTTTCTGCCTAATGCTACTACGGTTGCTTTCCATGTGTTGCTGTGTCAGAGCCACACTGGGATATGCTTTCTACTGTGCATCTCAATGACTCTTAGTCTACACAATCATTCTAAGTGATAGTAAATTTTTGTATACACGGGTTATTTATTTAATAATGTGCATACCCTTAAACAGATCAGACTTTATGAAGAAAATCAGCAAACCTAGGAAGAGAAAGCTAGATGTGAGGTCAAAATCACAGTGCCATGCCTAAATCGTAGCAGATGAGTTGGCAACACATCTTACAATGAAGGGGGTTACATTCAGTTTGCTAAGTTTATCAGTAATGCCTGGATGTGGGATTGTGTCGAAAGCCTTTGTTAAGTTGAGGTATGCTGTGTGCACATATTTGCCCTCATCAATGACCCTGGTCACATTTTCAAAGAAGTCCATCAGATTTAACAGGCAGGAACTGCCCTTGACGATGTCAAATTGGGTAGTATTCGGGGTTTGGAGGTTGCCTATGTCTTTATTTACGAGGTCCATAATGATACTTTTTAAAACTTCAGCTTGGCAAGCTAAGAACTTGGTTATATTCAACTGGACGTACAAGAGAATTTAAGTACCTTTTTATGCACTTTTTTTTTTAAAAAATACAGTATTTAAATTGATTTAAACTGTGTATGAAGGAGTGTTGAAGGAATTTTTAACTGGTTATTCTGCTCTTCAGTAACTTGAACTAAAAGCTAGTGTTGGCTGAATTTTGTTATTTGCTAGTAATTACAGGTGTGGGGGTAGCCACATTCATTGATTTCCTGTCCTTGCATATTTAAACTGGTGCATGTGAAATAATTCCTGCTTTAAAACTTCAGCTTGGCAAGCTAAGAACTTGGTTATATTCAACTGGACGTATAAGAGAATTTAAGTACCTTTTATGCACTTTTTTTTTTAAAAATACAGTATTTAAATTGATTTAAACTGTGTATGAAGGAGTGTTGAAGGAATTTTTAACTGGTTATTCTGCTCTTCAGTAACTTGAACTAAAAGCTAGTGTTGGCTGAATTTTGTTATTTGCTAGTAATTACAGGTGTGGGGTAGCCACATTCATTGATTTCCTGTCCTTGCATATTTAAACTGGTGCATGTGAAATAATTCCTGCTTTAAAACTTCAGCTTGGCAAGCTAAGAACTTGGTTATATTCAACTGGACGTATAAGAGAATTTAAGTACCTTTTTATGCACTTTTTTTTTAAAAATACAGTATTTAAATTGATTTAAACTGTGTATGAAGGAGTGTTGAAGGAATTTTTAACTGGTTATTCTGCTCTTCAGTAACTTGAACTAAAAGCTAGTGTTGGCTGAATTTTGTTATTTGCTAGTAATTACAGGTGTGGGGGTAGCCACATTCATTGATTTCCTGTCCTTGCATATTTAAACTGGTGCATGTGAAATAATTCCTGCTTTAAAACTTCAGCTTGGCAAGCTAAGAACTTGGTTATATTCAACTGGACGTATAAGAGAATTTAAGTACCTTTTACTTTTTTAAAAAAAAAATACAGTATTTAAATTGATTTAAACTGTGTATGAAGGAGTGTTGAAGGAATTTTTAACTGGTTATTCTGCTCTTCAGTAACTTGAGCTAAAAGCTAGTGTTGGCTGAATTTTGTTATTTGCTAGTAATTACAGGTGTGGGGGTAGCCACATTCATTGATTTCCTGTCCTTGCATATTTAAACTGGTGCATGTGAAATAATTCCTGCTTTAAAACTTCAGCTTGGCAAGCTAAGAACTTGGTTATATTCAACTGGACGTATAAGAGAATTTAAGTACCTTTTTATGCACTTTTTTTTTTAAAAATACAGTATTTAAATTGATTTAAACTGTGTATGAAGGAGTGTTGAAGGAATTTTTAACTGGTTATTCTGCTCTTCAGTAACTTGAACTAAAAGCTAGTGTTGGCTGAATTTTGTTATTTGCTAGTAATTACAGGTGTGGGGGTAGCCACATTCATTGATTTCCTGTCCTTGCATATTTAAACTGGTGCATGTGAAATAATTCCTGCTTTAAAACTTCAGCTTGGCAAGCTAAGAACTTGGTTATATTCAACTGGACGTATAAGAGAATTTAAGTACCTTTTTATGCACTTTTTTTTTTTTAAAATACAGCATTTAAATTGATTTAAACTGTGTATGAAGGAGTGTTGAAGGAATTTTTAACTGGTTATTCTGCTTTTCAGTAACTTGAACTAAAAGCTAGTGTTGGCTGAATTTTGTTATTTGCTAGTAATTACAGGTGTGGGGGTAGCCACATTCATTGATTTCCTGTCCTTGCATATTTAAACTGGTGCATGTGAAATAATTCCTGCTTTAAAACTTCAGCTTGGCAAGCTAAGAACTTGGTTATATTCAACTGGACGTATAAGAGAATTTAAGTACCTTTTATGCACTTTTTTTTAAAATACAGTATTTAAATTGATTTAAACTGTGTATGAAGGAGTGTTGAAGGAATTTTATCTGGTTATTCTGCTCTTCAGTAACTTGAACTAAAAGCTAGTGTTGGCTGAATTTTGTTATTTGCTAGTAATTACAGGTGTGGGGTAGCCACATTCATTGATTTCCTGTCCTTGCATATTTAAACTGGTGCATGTGAAATAATTCCTGCTTTAAAACTTCAGCTTGGCAAGCTAAGAACTTGGTTATATTCAACTGGACGATAAGAGAATTTAAGTACCTTTTATGCACTTTTTTTAAAAATACAGTATTTAAATTGATTTAAACTGTGTATGAAGGAGTGTTGAAGGAATTTTTAACTGGTTATTCTGCTCTTCAGTAACTTGAACTAAAAGCTAGTGTTGGCTGAATTTTGTTATTTGCTAGTAATTACAGGTGTGGGGTAGCCACATTCATTGATTTCCTGTCCTTGCATATTTAAACTGGTGCATGTGAAATAATTCCTGCTTTAAAACTTCAGCTTGGCAAGCTAAGAACTTGGTTATATTCAACTGGACGTATAAGAGAATTTAAGTACCTTTTATGCACTTTTTTTTTAAAAAATACAGTATTTAAATTGATTTAAACTGTGTATGAAGGAGTGTTGAAGGAATTTTTAACTGGTTATTCTGCTCTTCAGTAACTTGAACTAAAAGCTAGTGTTGGCTGAATTTTGTTATTTGCTAGTAATTAAAGGTGTGGCGTAGCCACATTCATTGATTTCCTGTCCTTGCATATTTAAACTGGTGCATGTGAAATAATTCCTGCTTTAAAACTTCAGCTTGGCAAGCTAAGAACTTGGTTATATTCAACTGGACGTATAAGAGAATTTAAGTACCTTTTTATGCACTTTTTTTTTAAAAATACAGTATTTAAATTGATTTAAACTGTGTATGAAGGAGTGTTGAAGGAATTTTTAACTGGTTATTCTGCTCTTCAGTAACTTGAACTAAAAGCTAGTGTTGGCTGAATTTTGTTATTTGCTAGTAATTACAGGTGTGGGGGTAGCCACATTCATTGATTTCCTGTCCTTGCATATTTAAACTGGTGCATGTGAAATAATTCCTGCTTTAAAACTTCAGCTTGGCAAGCTAAGAACTTGGTTATATTCAACTGGACGTATAAGAGAATTTAAGTACCTTTTATGCACTTTTTTAAAAATACAGTATTTAAATTGATTTAAACTGTGTATGAAGGAGTGTTGAAGGAATTTTTAACTGGTTATTCTGCTCTTCAGTAACTTGAACTAAAAGCTAGTGTTGGCTGAATTTTGTTATTTGCTAGTAATTACAGGTGTGAGGTAGCCACATTCATTGATTTCCTGTCCTTGCATATTTAAACTGGTGCATGTGAAATAATTCCTGCTTTAAAACTTCAGCTTGGCAAGCTAAGAACTTGGTTATATTCAACTGGACGTATAAGAGAATTTAAGTACCTTTTTATGCACTTTTTTTTTAAAAATACAGTATTTAAATTGATTTAAACTGTGTATGAAGGAGTGTTGAAGGAATTTTTAACTGGTTATTCTGCTCTTCAGTAACTTGAACTAAAAGCTAGTGTTGGCTGAATTTTGTTATTTGCTAGTAATTACAGGTGTGGGGGTAGCCACATTCATTGATTTCCTGTCCTTGCATATTTAAACTGGTGCATGTGAAATAATTCCTGCTTTAAAACTTCAGCTTGGCAAGCTAAGAACTTGGTTATATTCAACTGGACGTATAAGAGAATTTAAGTACCTTTTTATGCACTTTTTTTTTTTTTAATACAGTATTTAAATTGATTTAAACTGTGTATGAAGGAGTGTTGAAGGAATTTTTAACTGGTTATTCTGCTCTTCAGTAACTTGAACTAAAAGCTAGTGTTGGCTGAATTTAGTTATTTGCTAGTAATTACAGGTGTGGGGGTAGCCACATTCATTGATTTCCTGTCCTTGCATATTTAAACTGGTGCATGTGAAATAATTCCTGCTTTAAAACTTCAGCTTGGCAAGCTAAGAACTTGGTTATATTCAACTGGACGTATAAGAGAATTTAAGTACCTTTTTTTTTTTTAAAAATACAGTATTTAAATTGATTTAAACTGTGTATGAAGGAGTGTTGAAGGAATTTTTAACTGGTTATTCTGCTCTTCAGTAACTTGAACTAAAAGCTAGTGTTGGCTGAATTTTGTTATTTGCTAGTAATTACAGGTGTGGGGGTAGCCACATTCATTGATTTCCTGTCCTTGCATATTTAAACTGGTGCATGTGAAATAATTCCTGCTTTAAAACTTCAGCTTGGCAAGCTAAGAACTTGGTTATATTCAACTGGACGTATAAGATAATTTAAGTACCTTTTTATGCACTTTTTTTTTAAAATACAGTATTTAAATTGATTTAAACTGTGTATGAAGGAGTGTTGAAGGAATTTTTAACTGGTTATTCTGCTCTTCAGTAACTTGAACTAAAAGCTAGTGTTGGCTGAATTTTGTTATTTGCTAGTAATTACAGGTGTGGGGGTAGCCACATTCATTGATTTCCTGTCCTTGCATATTTAAACTGGTGCATGTGAAATAATTCCTGCTTTAAAACTTCAGCTTGGCAAGCTAAGAACTTGGTTATATTCAACTGGACGTATAAGAGAATTTAAGTACCTTTTTATGCACTTTTTTTTTAAAAATACAGTATTTAAATTGATTTAAACTGTGTATGAAGGAGTGTTGAAGGAATTTTTAACTGGTTATTCTGCTCTTCAGTAACTTGAACTAAAAGCTAGTGTTGGCTGAATTTTGTTATTTGCTAGTAATTACAGGTGTGGGGTAGCCACATTCATTGATTTCCTGTCCTTGCATATTTAAACTGGTGCATGTGAAATAATTCCTGCTTTAAAACTTCAGCTTGGCAAGCTAATAACTTGGTTATATTCAACTGGACGTATAAGAGAATTTAAGTACCTTTTTATGCACCATTTTTTTTAAAATACAGTATTTAAATTGATTTAAACTGTGTATGAAGGAGTGTTGAAGGAATTTTTAACTGGTTATTCTGCTCTTCAGTAACTTGAACTAAAAGCTAGTGTTGGCTGAATTTTGTTATTTGCTAGTAATTACAGGTGTGGGGGTAGCCACATTCATTGATTTCCTGTCCTTGCATATTTAAACTGGTGCATGTGAAATAATTCCTGCTTTAAAACTTCAGCTTGGCAAGCTAAGAACTTGGTTATATTCAACTGGACGTATAAGAGAATTTAAGTACCTTTTTATGCACTTTTTTTTAAAAATACAGTATTTAAATTGATTTAAACTGTGTATGAAGGAGTGTTGAAGGAATTTTTAACTGGTTATTCTGCTCTTCAGTAACTTGAACTAAAAGCTAGTGTTGGCTGAATTTTGTTATTTGCTAGTAATTACAGGTGTGGGGTAGCCACATTCATTGATTTCCTGTCCTTGCATATTTAAACTGGTGCATGTGAAATAATTCCTGCTTTAAAACTTCAGCTTGGCAAGCTAAGAACTTGGTTATATTCAACTGGACGTATAAGAGAATTTAAGTACCTTTTATGCACTTTTTTTAAAAATACAGTATTTAAATTGATTTAAACTGTGTATGAAGGAGTGTTGAAGGAATTTTTAACTGGTTATTCTGCTCTTCAGTAACTTGAACTAAAAGCTAGTGTTGGCTGAATTTTGTTATTTGCTAGTAATTACAGGTGTGGGGGTAGCCACATTCATTGATTTCCTGTCCTTGCATATTTAAACTGGTGCATGTGAAATAATTCCTGCTTTAAAACTTCAGCTTGGCAAGCTAAGAACTTGGTTATATTCAACTGGACGTATAAGAGAATTTAAGTACCTTTTTATGCACTTTTTTTTAAAAAATACAGTATTTAAATTGATTTAAACTGTGTATGAAGGAGTGTTGAAGGAATTTTTAACTGGTTATTCTGCTCTTCAGTAACTTGAACTAAAAGCTAGTGTTGGCTGAATTTTGTTATTTGCTAGTAATTACAGGTGTGGGGTAGCCACATTCATTGATTTCCTGTCCTTGCATATTTAAACTGGTGCATGTGAAATAATTCCTGCTTTAAAACTTCAGCTTGGCAAGCTAAGAACTTGGTTATATTCAACTGGACGTATAAGAGAATTTAAGTACCTTTTATGCACTTTTTTTTTAAAAATACAGTATTTAAATTGATTTAAACTGTGTATGAAGGAGTGTTGAAGGAATTTTTAACTGGTTATTCTGCTCTTCAGTAACTTGAACTAAAAGCTAGTGTTGGCTGAATTTTGTTATTTGCTAGTAATTACAGGTGTGGGGGTAGCCACATTCATTGATTTCCTGTCCTTGCATATTTAAACTGGTGCATGTGAAATAATTCCTGCTTTAAAACTTCAGCTTGGCAAGCTAAGAACTTGGTTATATTCAACTGGACGTATAAGAGAATTTAAGTACCTTTTTTGCACTTTTTTTTTAAAAATACAGTATTTAAATTGATTTAAACTGTGTATGAAGGAGTGTTGAAGGAATTTTTAACTGGTTATTCTGCTCTTCAGTAACTTGAACTAAAAGCTAGTGTTGGCTGAATTTTGTTATTTGCTAGTAATTACAGGTGTGGGGGTAGCCACATTCATTGATTTCCTGTCCTTGCATATTTAAACTGGTGCATGTGAAATAATTCCTGCTTTAAAACTTCAGCTTGGCAAGCTAAGAACTTGGTTATATTCAACTGGACGTATAAGAGAATTTAAGTACCTTTTATGCACTTTTTTAAAAAATACAGTATTTAAATTGATTTAAACTGTGTATGAAGGAGTGTTGAAGGAATTTTTAACTGGTTATTCTGCTCTTCAGTAACTTGAACTAAAAGCTAGTGTTGGCTGAATTTTGTTATTTGCTAGTAATTACAGGTGTGGGGTAGCCACATTCATTGATTTCCTGTCCTTGCATATTTAAACTGGTGCATGTGAAATAATTCCTGCTTTAAAACTTCAGCTTGGCAAGCTAAGAACTTGGTTATATTCAACTGGACGTATAAGAGAATTTAAGTACCTTTTTATGCACTTTTTTTTAAAAAATACAGTATTTAAATTGATTTAAACTGTGTATGAAGGAGTGTTGAAGGAATTTTTAACTGGTTATTCTGCTCTTCAGTAACTTGAACTAAAAGCTAGTGTTGGCTGAATTTTGTTATTTGCTAGTAATTACAGGTGTGGGGGTAGCCACATTCATTGATTTCCTGTCCTTGCATATTTAAACTGGTGCATGTGAAATAATTCCGGCTTTAAAACTTCAGCTTGGCAAGCTAAGAACTTGGTTATATTCAACTGGACGTATAAGAGAATTTAAGTACCTTTTTATGCACTTTTTTTTTTAAAATACAGTATTTAAATTGATTTAAACTGTGTATGAAGGAGTGTTGAAGGAATTTTAACTGGTTATTCTGCTCTTCAGTAACTTGAACTAAAAGCTAGTGTTGGCTGAATTTTGTTATTTGCTAGTAATTACAGGTGTGGGGGTAGCCACATTCATTGATTTCCTGTCCTTGCATATTTAAACTGGTGCATGTGAAATAATTCCTGCTTTAAAACTTCAGCTTGGCAAGCTAAGAACTTGGTTATATTCAACTGGACGTATAAGAGAATTTAAGTACCTTTTATGCACTTTTTTTTTAAAAATACAGTATTTAAATTGATTTAAACTGTGTATGAAGGAGTGTTGAAGGAATTTTAACTGGTTATTCTGCTCTTCAGTAACTTGAACTAAAAGCTAGTGTTGGCTGAATTTTGTTATTTGCTAGTAATTACAGGTGTGGGGGTAGCCACATTCATTGATTTCCTGTCCTTGCATATTTAAACTGGTGCATGTGAAATAATTCCTGCTTTAAAACTTCAGCTTGGCAAGCTAAGAACTTGGTTATATTCAAATGGACGTATAAGAGAATTGAAGTACCTTTTTATGCACTTTTTTTTTTAAAAATACAGTATTTAAATTGATTTAAACTGTGTATGAAGGAGTGTTGAAGGAATTTTTAACTGGTTATTCTGCTCTTCAGTAACTTGAACTAAAAGCTAGTGTTGGCTGAATTTTGTTATTTGCTAGTAATTACAGGTGTGGGGGTAGCCACATTCATTGATTTCCTGTCCTTGCATATTTAAACTGGTGCATGTGAAATAATTCCTGCTTTAAAACTTCAGCTTGGCAAGCTAAGAACTTGGTTATATTCAACTGGACGTATAAGAGAATTTAAGTACCTTTTTATGCACTTTTTTTTTAAAAATACAGTATTTAAATTGATTTAAACTGTGTATGAAGGAGTGTTGAAGGAATTTTTAACTGGTTATTCTGCTCTTCAGTAACTTGAACTAAAAGCTAGTGTTGGCTGAATTTTGTTATTTGCTAGTAATTACAGGTGTGGGGGTAGCCACATTCATTGATTTCCTGTCCTTGCATATTTAAACTGGTGCATGTGAAATAATTCCTGCTTTAAAACTTCAGCTTGGCAAGCTAAGAACTTGGTTATATTCAACTGGACGTATAAGAGAAGTACCTTTTTATGCACTTTTTTTTTTAAAAAAAATACAGTATTTAAATTGATTTAAACTGTGTATGAAGGAGTGTTGAAGGAATTTTTAACTGGTTATTCTGCTCTTCAGTAACTTGAACTAAAAGCTAGTGTTGGCTGAATTTTGTTATTTGCTAGTAATTACAGGTGTGGGGGTAGCCACATTCATTGATTTCCTGTCCTTGCATATTTAAACTGGTGCATGTGAAATAATTCCTGCTTTAAAACTTCAGCTTGGCAAGCTAAGAACTTGGTTATATTCAACTGGACGTATAAGAGAATTTAAGTACCTTTTTATGCACTTTTTTTTTTTAAAAATACAGTATTTAAATTGATTTAAACTGTGTATGAAGGAGTGTTGAAGGAATTTTTAACTGGTTATTCTGCTCTTCAGTTATTCCCACCCACCCTGTTTTTGTTTTGGTGTTAATCTTAGTGGCATTGAAACTGCCCGCCCCTCAGCCTGCCTCTGGGCCCATCTCATTTGCTCACTCAACTGAGTGCAGTGAGATCATATTCTGATTTCAGGCACTCCTACTGTGTACAAAGAGAGCATCTGGGAAATAGAAAAAAAAAATTAAGCTTATTTCCTGCCTTTCTTGTTAAGTGGTACAGACTATTTGTAGGCTTCTGAGCCCGCATGCCCTTCTGTGTTTGAGGGAAGCCTTCTAGCTTGTTTTTTTTTCTTGTAACTAGCCAGTTTTCTAGTTTCAGCACTCAAATCTGTTTCTTTGATCTCAGCACTTGTTCAGAAAAAAAAAAAAAAAAAATTTCATCTGCTTTTACTGTACTTGTGTTTTACCTACTTCTTTTTACTTTTGCATCATCTTAAAATACTCAATTGTATTTATTACTGCTTGGTGTAACTCATTCTAAGCCTTTTGGTTTAAACACTTGGGCTTGGACCAGTTAGTTGTTTTGCACTGAGAGGTTTGTGGTCTGCACTGTTGTGGCAGAACAGGTGGCTTACATCCTTCTAGGTTGAGAACTGCTGATTGAGGGCTCAGTGTCTGTTATTCTAAAAGTGTATTAATTCTGGTTTAAGCACTTGGGCTTTCAAGCCAGTTATTTTACATTAAGAGGGTTCGTGGTCTGCACTCTTGTGGGAGGAGAGGCTGGACTCTGCCCTTCTGAGCTGGGAATTTCTGGTTAAAGGCTTATAGTGCATGCATATCTGAACTGTTTCTTACTGAAGTTGGTGCCTTGTTTGCTGTGGCATAGACTGGATTCGGGCCTGCTGGATCTAGCTTTGTTTGTGTAACTTGAGCACTAATCCAGACATTCTCTAAAGTATTCAATGGTATTTATTACTGCTTGGTTGTAACTTGATTAAAGTGTAGCTATCATTCAAGTCTTTTGGATTAAGCACTTGGGCTTCAGACCAGTTGTTTTACATTAGGAAGGTTTGTGGCAAGCACTGTGGTGGCAGGACAGGTAGCTTTCATCCTTCTAAGTTGGGAACTGCTGATTGAGAGCCCAGTGTCCAAGTGTATTAGTTCTGGTTTAGGCACTTGGGCTTCAGGCCAGTTATTTTACATTAAGAAGGTTCGTGGTCTGCACTCTTGTGGGAGAAGAGGCTGGACTCTGCCCTTCTGAGCTGGGAATTTTCTGGTTAAAGGTTTATAGTGCCTGAATATTTGAACTGTATCTTACTGAAATTGGTTCACCTTGTTTGCTCTAGCATAGACTAGATCCAGGCCTACTGAATCTAGCTTTGTTTATATACTTGTTGTTTGTTTGCTTGTTATTTCCCTGGAAGCTAATTCACCTAATCATAACTTCTCAGCGCTTCTGTGGATCACTAGTGATATCTGCATTGCTTACTGTACTTATTTCCTTGTTTCACTTGAAAGAAAGTTACTGTTTGTCGTTTTGCATTTAGTTACTTGTATCACATTGCACTCAAGTTACCTGGCACTTGCTCACTAAAGCAATTATATAAGTCAGCACTAAAATTAAAAGCACTACACCCTCACTCCCCACTGGCCCTTGTTTTCAATTAAGGATTTCCCAATATTATTCTAGCATGTCCAAAGGTCAGTTGTCAATCTCCTCTCCGGTCCAGCTTGTGAATCTGGGAATCTTGAGGCAATGTTATAACTGTCTCATGTACACAGACAACCCTCTCCTCCTCCCACATAACACAAATACTTGTGAGAGATGCAGCTATTTAGCCAAACTGGAGGCTGAGCTCTCTCAACTCAGGACTGGCAAGACCAGACAGGAGGAGAAGGCAACTACACACACCACAAAACCAGCCTCACATAATGCTACCACTCCACTGAATCTAACACATAAACACACAAAGACATACTCGGGCTCTGAGTAAAAATTTACCCTAAACAGCAGAGGCCTCCAAAGCAGACACCCAAACAACTGCTACCTCAAGACACCCCACAAGCAACACATAAACCACAAAGCAGTGTGCAAAGCAGTCACAGCCCTTAAGGCCAAATACAACACCAAACATACTTGTCATAGGTGACTCCATAGTCAGACACACTGGCGTCCCACTCACCAGGCTGAACAAGGAGAGGGTCACAGTAAGCTGCCTATCGGGCGCTAGAATCCACATAACACAAGCACTCGGGTCACTCCACAGCAAGTACAAATATGAAACAGTGATTGTCCATGCTGGTGTGAGCGACCTGAGACGTACCTCCCTGGACTGCATGAAAAGAGACATAGAGGAGCTCTCTGATTATGTAGCCCAGGCAGGTATGACCCTAACCCTGAGCAGTATCCTTCCTTCACCAAGAATGATGCCACAATATAGAGACAAGATGATCAGCTTTAACAATTGGCTTAATGTCTGGTGTCATTCAAAGGGATCCAGTGTCTGTCTGCCTGGGATGACATGCTTGACAAGCCACGCTGCATGAGGGGACGGCTTGCACCTGTCACCCTGGGATTCGGATATTGGCTAAGGCTCTTGCCACCCCATAGTGCCTTTTTAGGCAAGGCTCAAATTCTAAACCTACCACCCTAGAAAACAAAATGGGAAGAAATTGAGGTAATGCTGCTCAATGCCAGAAGTCTAAATCTCAAAATGCACTTTTCGAGGCCCTTCTCAGTATGGAGAACATCGATGTCTGTGCTGTAACTGAAACCTGGTTCAAGGCTCCTGAGAGCACCCGGCACTATTAGGTTTTACCTCATATCATGCGTTCTGGCCCCAAAACCGGAACACTCCACAAAAGGAGGGTGTATCCATATTCATAAAGGATACTCACACCTCCAGGTTGGTGGCAACGCATGAAGCTTGGAAACCATCCAGGTGCAACTAACAATAGGCAAAACTGCTCTACAAATTGTAGCATGCTACAGGCCACCCTCTCAAACTCAGGAACCCACACAGCCTTCCTGAAGACACTGGAGGGTATAAATGTATCTCAAACACCATCATATTGGGTGACTTCAACTACCCGAATATAGACTGGGAACATTACTCAAGCCCTAACTTTCTAGCCCAACGGTTCCTGGAGTTCATAAATTCAAATGCCATGGAACAGCTAGTCACTGTTCCCACGAGAGGAGAAAATATACTAGATCTCATTGTCACAAACATGGGGACAAAATGCTCCACACGGAAGTATATCCCTCATTGGTGAGATCTGATCATAAACTAATCTCACTGGAAATCCACATCCGCCCCCACCCCAAACAAAAGACCATAGTGAAGAACTTCTCTAAAGCAAACTTCACACTACTCAAGACTGGTGTGGTATCCTTCAAGGCCCCTGAGTCAGAGGAAACCACAACCCAAGCCATGGAAGCCCTTACAAATGCCTTCTATGAACACCTCCAGGACTGCATGGATCAGGCAATCCCAAATAAAACCAAGACTCTTTCCACAAAGGGCAAGCGTCCAGTCTGGTGGACCCCAGCCATTAACAAACTTTACAATAAGAGGAGAAAGCTATTACATGATAGAACAAAATCCATAAAAGGGAAGTCACCCTGATCATTATTAGTAAAAAAATACGAGCACTCATAAAATCAACTAAGGCCAATTTTGAGAGAAAAATTGCCATGGATTCAAAGGACAATCATAAGGCCTTTTTCAGCTATGTTAGGAACCTGGGTGGAAACTCACAGATATGCTCAGAATTAGTCCAAAATGATACAAAATCACTGAACCCACAGACATTGCCAACATACTGGCAGACAGGTTCAGTGCAAACTTCACCCCTCTCCCCTAAAGGAGAGATAACTATCCCAGCCCAGTGTAGCCTCCCGGACATCTCAAATCGCGGGTGAAAGCTGCTCTCTCTAAAGCTAAAAACACAGCATCAATGGGACGGATGGTGTCCCCGGCTGTGTGCTACGAGCTGTGAGGAATTAAACCCGCACATAAGGCAGCTGTTTAATCTCAGCCTTACCACAGGATCGTGCCCAAGGAGTGGCGTCGGCAACTGTGGTCCCACTCCACAAAGGTGGTGCCTCACGGACCCTGGTAATTACCGCCCCATAAGCTTAACAAGTCTAGTCTGCAAAGCTATGGAGAGGATCATAATAGAGCTCATAAACAAAGATATAGGGACTTGCAGACATTGGACCCGACCCAGTTTGGCTTTGTCAAGGGAAGATCATGCCTTTTGAACTTGGTCAACTTCTTGAAATAGTCACCAAGGCCATTGATGAGGGAAAGGCAGTCCATACAGCCTACCTTGACCTTGCAAGGCTTTCGACACAATACCCCACTCGGGTATTGTAGAAAAACTTACCAGCTTAAATGTAAACCCATATGTCACAAGATGGGTTGCAAACTGGCTTAAGGACAGAACCCACAGGGTTAGAGTTGCTGGCGCTGTGTCAGACTCCAAGCCGGTCACAAGTGGTGTCCCACAGGGCTCGGTCCTTGGCCCCTATTGTTTGGCATCTACTTCTCAGAAGTACAGGCCAACATGGGAGGACTTTGGCTGACAAAGTTTGCAGATGACTGCAAACTGGGCGCCATAGTGGAAAGTGCATCGGACACGGATATCCTTCAGAAGGGACTCACGGAAACAGATAGCTGGTGCCAGAGCCATGGCCTGAAGTTAACGCCAAAAATGTATAGTCATACCCTTCGGGAAAAACAAGGTAACCCCAAGCTACCATATAGGTGGCAATCCACTAAGCACAGAAGAGGTTATCAGGGACCTGGGGACCCAGGTTGACAGTGGCCTTTCTTTTGACACTCACATTGCTAAAGTGGTTAGAAAGACCTTCTACATTGCCCACCTGATCATGAAGGATTCACATCCAGATCTAGTGAGGTCATTGTTCCCTGTACTCTTCACTTATCAGACCAATGATCAGTACAATGCCCCATTAGGGATGTATCTCACCCGACATCTGCAGCAATTGGAGAGACCCCAAAGTTCCTCACCAAAAGGATAAAGGGACTCCAAAATCTGTCATATGCTGCCAGATTGAAGAAACTCCAGCTCTATTCAGTCGCATACCGTCTGCTCAGAGGTGACATGTGCCTGACATACAAGGCCATGTCCAACCCGAATTAATGGACATGCTCCACCTCAAAAATCCAAATCCACCAAAACCACTAGAGCAAGCGACTTAAACCTTAGCACGGATATAAATAGGACGTGCTGGAGGGATAGATTTATCACTCAGAGACTCCCTATGCTGTGGAATAAAATCCCGGTCCATGTGAGGCAGAGCACCTCGCTGACTCTGTTCAAGAGAAATCTAGACCTGTGGATGGGAGATCGTAGGTTTACCCCGGGAATCATCTCTGGGTCACTGCTGGACAGAGGCACAACAAACTAATGGGCACAGTATTTTTTCATATAAGGGGTGGCGTAAGCCACAATAATTTGGGCTAGGCTTATAAATGCCTTAGGGCAGATAGCCTAGTATAAACCTATGAACCTATGAACCTATGGCCTACAGATGAGGCTGGTCAGGCTTACGGGTCTGTAATTCCCCAGGTGTCTTGTCAGGCAATCTTTGTGGAGGGGAGTAACTGTTGCTGTTCTCCATTTCACAGGAACAAAGCCTGTAGTTGGTTAAGATTGAAAAGGGTACTTAATGGTGATGCTAGTTCATGTTTTAGCTTGTTTAGAAGATGGCCTGGGATGTCGTCTGGTCTCATAGAGGCTGTGTTTTTTGCCTTGGACAAAGCTTTGAGGACCTGCTCTTCAGATATGTAAGGTGGGGGGGGTTGGAGGAAGGTTTGTGATAAGTTAGGAGGGGATAAGGGAGTGAAATTTTAGTCAAACCTATCCATTAGCAGGTTTGCTATCTCTGTTGGGTCAGTGTGTGTGTGATACCGTTGGTCACTAGTTCTGCACATGCTTGGGTCCTACCCTTTAGGCTACGTACGTAGCTGTGAAAGGCCTTATGATTATCCTTGGCTGTGCTTGCTAAGTTTCTCTCAAAGTAGCCTTTAGAGGATTTGACATGTTGTCTTATTTGTCCATTGAGGCAGAAGAGGATGCTTTCCATTGTTGGGTTCTTGCCTTTGTTTACTTGGAAAGCAACCTTTTTTTGTTTATTGTAAAGCTTTTTGATGCTGGATGTCCACCATGGCAGCTTGTTTTTACTTGGAGCTTTAGCTTTGATTCTTTTAGGTGCAGCCAAGTTTATACTCTTATACAAGTGATTGTACAGGACTTTAGTGTAAGTTTCAGCGTAGCTGCTACTTCCAAATTGGGGTGGAGCTTGGAATGCATTTATACCTTCATCTAGGAGGCATAGATTACCTTGGTGAAGTTTTTTAGTCTGATTTCACCCTTTGTGAGTTCTGGTGTTAGTGCCAGCTTGAAGGTGACTATTTTGTGGTTAGATTTAACTAATGAGTGTCCGACAGTTCCTGCAGTACATCTGTTTGACATGTTAGTAAGGACCAGATCTAGAATATTTGTTCCTCTTGTTGGGGCAAGAACAATTTGTTCCAGGGCATTTGAATTAACAAAGTCAAGGAACTTTTGCCCTAGTGAGATGGTGCTAGTGTAGGTTTCCCAGTTGATGGTGGGATAATTGAAATCCTCCATAACCAGAGAACTCGGTAAAATTTGGATTGTCTCCAGTTTGGTCAAATATGCTTCATGGGCGTTGTGACCCATGGAGGGGGATCTATAACTGGCTATGACTTGAATAGGGGTCTTACCCACTGTAACCTGGGCTTAGAGTAACTCCATGGAGTTGTCCAGTCTAGCTAGATGTGTGGTGTATTTATCTCTAATATAGATAGAAACACAGCCTCCTTTGGTTTTCACACGTTCATTTTGCAGTACAAGGTGTGGAAGACATTGTAGCCTTGCAAGGCCGGTATACTCTCTGAGGCCTTGAACCAGGTTTCTGTAACTGCACAGACATCTACATCTTCTAGTGATATAACTCTTTGGTAGTTGTTTGTTTTTTAATCTGCACTTGGGAGCTGGTTTTACTGTGTTTTTATATTAAGAAAGTCCAGGACCATCCATTTTGTGGCAGAGGGTCTTTACCTGGTCTCTCTGAGTTTGGAACCACTCCAGTGAGCTCAAAGTGTGTTTGTTTATTGACTAGAGGGCATATGAATCGGTTTTTAAGCTTTTTTGTCTACTATAAATCAGGCACATTTACAAGGCTCTGTGTCTACTTACTGAGAACTCTGCAATGCTTTTCAAGGATTTTAAGTGCATCCAGTGCCATCTAAGCTAGGATAGGAATATTTTCTTTATTTACTGCATTTGTACTTGCTTTATAAAGTAATCACTATTTTCTGAGCATTTTAAAAGCGTTGATTTATTTTTGTGGCAAAATGGCAATTTCTCTGTTGGCTTTTCTCATTCTGTTTGCCTCAAAATCACCTTACAGAATGACTTAGACAGGGACATAGGTGTTTGTTGTTTAATCTGCACTTGTGAGTTGCTTTTGCTATGCTTTTACATCAAGAAATTTCAGGATCATCCATCTTGTGGCAGAAGGTGTTTACCTGGCCTCTCTGAGTTGGGAATCACTTCAAGGAGATCAGAGTGTGGTTGTTTATTGTTAAAACCCAATCCTTAATCCTATTACAGGGCTGGACAACAAGGATATGCAATTTTCAAATGCCTCTGTAGCTACCTTAGTAGATTTTGATATCCTAAGGCAATGCAGAAATTGTCTCATGTTTTCAGACAACCAGTTAATTATTAAAGAAAATAACATGGTGTGCGAGAGATGTAAATATAAAACTTCCTTGTAGGTAAAAATCTCACATTCAAAAGAGGTTGTCAGGAAAACCCACACTACATCCTTCATACAAACCACTTACCACACACACAGATTATCTTATGCTGAGGCACTTAAAAAACCTTTCCAAATCTCAAAGACCTCCAAAGTCATCTAACTCCAACACTTCTCCTCAGCAATCACTAAAATACACACCAAACATCTCACATAAGCCTGTACCCAATGGTCTTCCAACAGCAAAGCCCATAAGGCAAGTATATGCTTTACCTAATACTCTTGTCACTGGGGACTCCATTGTGTGACACACAGATGCTCCTCTCACAAGGTTAGTCAAGGAGAAGGTAACCGTTAGTTTCCTATCTGGAGCCAGGATCCACAATGTCACACATGCACTCAAGTCACTGCACCCTAGGTGACGTATGATTCTATGGTAATCCATGTGGGTGTTAATGACTTCAGATGTACCTCAGTGGACTATATGAAAACAGACATAATGGATGTCACAGAGAGGGAGGTATGAGCCTTGCATTGAGCAGCATTTTACCTTTACCAATGATAATGCCACAGTAAGAACATAAATGCTTGATTTTAATAATCCCTTAGTTTCTGGTGCCACTCCAGAGGGATTCAATATCTGTCAGCATGGGAGGACATTGTTATGGTCAAAAGACCATGTTGCTTTGCCAAGGATGGCTGCACCTGTCCCTCCTAGACTTTTAGATATTGGATTAAAGATTTTATCCACCCCCTAGAACATTTTTAAGGCTATGCCAAAATGACAAAGCTACCAACATATTGAAAAAGTCTCCAAGTAACCTTAAGGTGTTTCTGCTCAATGCTAGCACCCTCATCAAAACAACTCCACAACCTTCAAGCCCTCCTCTCTCTGGATAATATATACATCTGCGCTGTGACCAAGAATTAGTTTAAATCCATAGAAATTACTCTGTCAGTGTAAGGCTACATAGCCTTCTACACAATTTGACAAATAACAGCACAGACTGATGCTAAAGTTAGAGGTTTCTTGATCTACCTTAGCAACAAACATACCTTCAGGTTGGTTAAACAGGATGATGCCATGGAGCTCATCCACATTCAAGTCACCATAAATAAGGTCCCTCACCATATCATGGCTAGCTACAGTGCCCCTAGAGTCTCACTACCCTTATTTAAACCTATTTGAGGTGCTCACCATCCAACCAAGCAGCCTATACATGGCTGACTTTAACTACCAATTTATAGACTGGGAAAATTTCACTGTCGCAATCTCACAGGCACAATGCTTCCTGGACTTTTAACACTAACACCCTGGAACAGACAGTGCATGCTCCAGTCAAAGGATCAAACATACTGGATCTAGTATTCACCAACATGCAAGTATGCTGTTGCCCTCCTATCCTGTTACATCCTCACTAGGGAGGTCAGATCACAAAGCTGCCTCCTTTGAAGTAAAAATCAACCTGGAAAACCTAGCTAAACCAGTAGCAGTTAGGAATTATTTTAAGAAAAACTACATCCTGTTAAGTCACAGTTTGTCAAAATTCAAGTCTTCCTCTAACTCTGAGACCACAGCTACCTATGGAGAATTATTCACAGGCTCCCTATACAAATATGTGAATGGCTGCATAGAGGCTGCCCTACCTACCAGAAGTAAACCCAAAACAAAGACTAAAAACAAACCCTGCTGGTGGAATCCTCACCTAAACAGGCTATATAATAAAAGAAGAAGACCCATGGCCAAAATCAGAAAGAGCAGATTCCCTAAAGACAAATACTCTCTTATACAACTAAGCAAGAAACTAAGAGGTTTAAGTCCAACAATGCCAAGTAACGCCACCTCAGTGGGTCCAGACAACATCCCCGATTGCCTACTGAACAGTCAAAAACCCGACCTATGAGGACTACTTGAGGTACTCTTCATCTACAGCATTGAAATGGGTTATGTTCCAAGTGAATGGAGAACCACAACAGTCATTCCCCTACACAAGGGTGGACCATCAACTGACCCAGGGAACTACAGGCCCATCAGTCTAATCCTACCCTTTAGGCTATGTACGTAGCTGTAAAAGGCCCTATGATTATCCTTGGCTGTGCTTGCTAAGTTTCTCTCAAAGTAGCCCTTAGAGGATTTGACATGTTGTCTTATTTGTCCATTGAGGCAGAAGAGGATGCTTTCCATTGTTGGGTTCTTGCCTTTGTTTACTTGGAAAGCAACCTTTTTTTGTTTATTGTAAAGCTTTTTGATGCTGGATGTCCACCATGGCAGCTTGTTTTTACTTGGAGCTTTAGCTTTGATTCTTTTAGGTGCAGCCAAGTTTATACTCTTATACAAGTGATTGTACAGGACTTTAGTGTAAGTTTCAGCGTAGTTGCTACTTCCAAATTGGGGTAGAGCTTGGAATGCATTTATACCTTCATCTAGGAGGCATAGATTACCTTGGTGAAGTTTTTTAGTCTGATTTCACCCTTTGTGAGTTCTGGTGTTAGTGCCAGCTCGAAGGTGACTATTTTGTGGTTAGATTTAACTAATGAGTGTCCGACAGTTGCTGCAGTACATCTGTTTGACATGTTAGTAAGGACCAGATCTAGAATATTTGTTCCTCTTGTTGGGGCAAGAACAATTTGTTCCAGGGCATTTGAATTAACAAAGTCAAGGAACTTTTGCCCTAGTGAGATGGTGCTAGTGTAGGTTTCCCAGTTGATGGTGGGATAATTGAAATCCTCCATAACCAGAGAACTCGGTAAAATTTGGATTGTCTCCAGTTTGGTCAAATATGCTTCATGGGCGTTGTGACCCATGGAGGGGGATCTATAACTGGCTATGACTTGAATAGGGGTCTTACCCACTGTAACCTGGGCTTAGAGTAACTCCATGGAGTTGTCCAGTCTAGCTAGATGTGAGGTGTATTTATCTCTAATATAGATAGAAACACAGCCTCCTTTGGTTTTCACACGTTCATTTTGCAGTACAAGGTGTGGAAGACATTGTAGCCTTGCAAGGCCGGTATACTCTCTGAGGCCTTGAACCAGGTTTCTGTAACTGCACAGACATCTACATCTTCTAGTGATATAACTCTTTGGTAGTTGTTTGTTTTTAATCTGCACTTGGGAGCTGGTTTTACTGTGTTTTTATATTAAGAAAGTCCAGGACCATCCATTTTGTGGCAGAGGGTCTTTACCTGGTCTCTCTGAGTTTGGAACCACTCCAGTGAGCTCAAAGTGTGTTTGTTTATTGACTAGAGGGCATATGAATCGGTTTTCAAGCTTTTTTGTCTACTATAAATCAGGCACATTTACAAGGCTCTGTGTCTACTTACTGAGAACTCTGCAATGCTTTTCAAGGATTTTAAGTGCATCCAGTGCCATCTAAGCTAGGATAGGAATATTTTCTTTATTTACTGCATTTGTACTTGCTTTATAAAGTAATCACTATTTTCTGAGCATTTTAAAAGCGTTGATTTATTTTTGTGGCAAAATGGCAATTTCTCTGTTGGCTTTTCTCATTCTGTTTGCCTCAAAATCACCTTACAGAATGACGACTTAGACAGGGACATAGGTGTTTGTTGTTTAATCTGCACTTGTGAGTTGCTTTTGCTATGCTTTTACATCAAGAAATTTCAGGATCATCCATCTTGTGGCAGAAGGTGTTTACCTGGCCTCTCTGAGTTGGGAATCACTTCAAGGAGATCAGAGTGTGGTTGTTTATTGTTAAAACCCAATCCTTAATCCTATTACAGGGCTGGACAACAAGGATATGCAATTTTCAAATGCCTCTGTAGCTACCTTAGTAGATTTTGATATCCTAAGGCAATGCAGAAATTGTCTCATGTTTTCAGACAACCAGTTAATTATTAAAGAAAATAACATGGTGTGCGAGAGATGTAAATATAAAACTTCCTTGTAGGTAAAAATCTCACATTCAAAAGAGGTTGTCAGGAAAACCCACACTACATCCTTCATACAAACCACTTACCACACACACAGATTGTCTTATGCTGAGGCACTTAAAAAACCTTTCCAAATCTCAAAGACCTCCAAAGTCATCTAACTCCAACACTTCTCCTCAGCAATCACTAAAATACACACCAAACATCTCACATAAGCCTGTACCCAATGGTCTTCCAACAGCAAAGCCCATAAGGCAAGTATATGCTTTACCTAATACTCTTGTCACTGGGGACTCCATTGTGTGACACACAGATGCTCCTCTCACAAGGTTAGTCAAGGAGAAGGTAACCGTTAGTTTCCTATCTGGAGCCAGGATCCACAATGTCACACATGCACTCAAGTCACTGCACCCTAGGTGACGTATGATTCTATGGTAATCCATGTTGGTGTTAATGACTTCAGATGTACCTCAGTGGACTATATGAAAACAGACATAATGGATGTCACAGAGAGGGAGGTATGAGCCTTGCATTGAGCAGCATTTTACCTTTACCAATGATAATGCCACAGTAAGAACATAAATGCTTGATTTTAATAATCCCTTAGTTTCTGGTGCCACTCCAGAGGGATTCAATATCTGTCAGCATGGGAGGACATTGTTATGGTCAAAAGACCATGTTGCTTTGCCAAGGATGGCTGCACCTGTCCCTCCTAGACTTTTAGATATTGGATTAAGATTTTATCCACCCCCTAGAACATTTTTAAGGCTATGCCAAAATGACAAAGCTACCAACATATTGAAAAAGTCTCCAAGTAACCTTAAGGTGTTTCTGCTCAATGCTAGCACCCTCATCAAAACAACTCCACAACCTTCAAGCCCTCCTCTCTCTGGATAATATATACATCTGCGCTGTGACCAAGAATTAGTTTAAATCCATAGAAATTACTCTGTCAGTGTAAGGCTACATAGCCTTCTACACAATTTGGCAAATAACAGCACAGACTGATGCTAAAGTTAGAGGTTTCTTGATCTACCTTAGCAACAAACATACCTTCAGGTTGGTTAAACAGGATGATGCCATGGAGCTCATCCACATTCAAGTCACCATAAATAAGGTCCCTCACCATATCATGGCTAGCTACAGTGCCCCTAGAGTCTCACTACCCTTATTTAAACCTATTTGAGGTGCTCACCATCCAACCAAGCAGCCTATACATGGCTGACTTTAACTACCAATTTATAGACTGGGAAAATTTCACTGTCGCAATCTCACAGGCACAATGCTTCCTGGACTTTTAACACTAACACCCTGGAACAGACAGTGCATGCTCCAGTCAAAGGATCAAACATACTGGATCTAGTATTCACCAACATGCAAGTATGCTGTTGCCCTCCTATCCTGTTACATCCTCACTAGGGAGGTCAGATCACAAAGCTGCCTCCTTTGAAGTAAAAATCAACCTGGAAAACCTAGCTAAACCAGTAGCAGTTAGGAATTATTTTAAGAAAAACTACATCCTGTTAAGTCACAGTTTGTCAAAATTCAAGTCTTCCTCTAACTCTGAGACCACAGAGCTACCTATGGAGAATTATTCACAGGCTCCCTATACAAATATGTGAATGGCTGCATAGAGGCTGCCCTACCTACCAGAAGTAAACCCAAAACAAAGACTAAAAACAAACCCTGCTGGTGGAATCCTCACCTAAACAGGCTATATAATAAAAGAAGAAGACCCATGGCCAAAATCAGAAAGAGCAGATTCCCTAAAGACAAATACTCTCTTATACAACTAAGCAAGAAACTAAGAGGTTTAAGTCCAACAATGCCATGCCACCTCAGTGGGTCCAGACAACATCCCCGATTGCCTACTGAACAGTCAAAAACCCGACCTATGAGGACTACTTGAGGTACTCTTCATCTACAGCATTGAAATGGGTTATGTTCCAAGTGAATGGAGAACCACAACAGTCATTCCCCTACACAAGGGTGGACCATCAACTGACCCAGGGAACTACAGGCCCATCAGTCTAACAAGCTTAATATACAACAGATAGGACTCAAAGTCAGGATCATTGAGACCACCTCAACCAAAAGACTAGCCACCAGCAAAGTACCCCAGGGCTTTGTGTTGGGCACCCTCCTGTTTGGCATCTACTTCTCAGAAGTCAAGACAAATGTTCAATGCCTCTGGCTCACCAAGTCCACAGATGACTGTAAATTGGGAGCTATTATAAATTCCCCCTAAAGTACCACCATCTTTCAAGAGGTTTTAACACAGTAACAAATGACAGGTGACAAAGCCATGGCCTAAAATTCAATGCCAAAAATGCATTATAATGCCCTTTGGAAACTGTCAACTCAAGTTAATTATTCCATTGATAGAACAGATCTACTACTTTACAACAAAATTTCACTTAACTGAAAATGAAAAGTAGAACCCCACTTCAGCGAAAGTGCACTTCAACAAAAGTGCACTTTCACTGAAGTCTAGGTGCCCGATCGCCTCAAAAATAAAAAAAAAACAACAAAAGCATGTTTTTGCAGGGGGCAAGCCCCCCTGCACCCCCCCACATCCCCCTACTTAAATATACCAACTCTGAGATCGCACTACAGCGAGGAAAAGGGAATATTCCCATTCCGCGCTGTATTGTGATCTCTGTAGTCAGTTTTCGAAGTTTCAGTACTTCAAATAAGTGGGTTCGTACAAGTGAAGTTCAAAGTATTGAAACTTCGACCAAACACGGTAGGCCTGATAGAACACCCCTAAGAGTCGACCTAGTAGAGAGGGATCTGGGAACATATATATAGACAGCAATCTGGCCTTTGACCAACATGTAGCTAAGATAGTAAGAAAATCATTCTACGTTGCTCAGCTTATAGGTAAGAGTATGGCATCTAGGTACAAGTTATAGTACCATTCTAAAAAGCAACAAATAGTATGAGAATTGCAAAACAAAAGCTCAAAAACAAGTAGAAACAATTCAAAACATAAAAATCAAAAGTCAGACCTTACGAACATCAGCATAAATTATTTATTCAAACTTTAACAAGCAAAGCTTTTGGGTAAAACACCCTTTCTCAGTGTATACATCATAATTAAATCGCATCAGCCTTAAATACATCAAAGTCACATGATAAACTATGTCCATATTTAAAGATGTACTCTCTTTTTATAAACACTAATAAAACAATTAAAAACTAACTATTAACTAATTATTAATGCAACATAAAATGAACAAAAAGTACAGGAATATAAATATATGGTACAACTAGGTACGCATCTATAAAGTCATTTGTTTCTTTTCTAACAGTGGTTTAATACTAACAGTAGTTTAATACTAACTGCTGAGTTCAATCCAGGTTCTTTATCAGTATTCAAGCCAATAATCCAGTTTAATTCCGCAACTACTGTTTCTAAACCCACCCACCCCCCCCAAATCAGACCTAATATTTTGTATAAAGCTGAATTTGAAAGGATGTTGCACTCCCATATCTGCTATATGCTTAGCCAATGAATGTCAGCACTTTTTTCCTGATGTCACATAGGTGCTCTGAAATTCTGTCTTTTAGTCTCCTATTACTTTTACCTACATAGAATCCAGGGTACACGTCACAAACTGCATGATAAAAATTTTTCCATAATACATGTTGCAAATGAGTCAAACAAATATTCTTTCCCAGTAGCTAGATGAATTAATTTAGTCTGTTGTAATATATGTTTACAAAAAGAAAAAATCTACAGCTAGTGGGGTTTGGCATTATTGGCCTGAAATTGTCCATTGAAATGACTTAAAAAGAAATAAGTCATGGGCATTCAGAATCGCCATATAGCTGAAACACCCGATGCTCATAAGGGTCATTTGCATATATCCCATGTGCCTCTGATACAAGAGGTTTGAGAGGTCACTCAGTGGAAGTTCTAGCTTGTCTGGAGTTTTCATTTAGTTTTTACTGAATATTTACAAAAAGAAGAATTATAACAAGGAAAGGTACCCTTTCTCACAACCATGTGACCATCTCTTCTAGATCTCAAGTCTTTTATAACTAAGATGTTGCTTCAAACTTTTAATTTTTCTATAGGTCAATTCAGGTTTGTCTCCTACGTACTCCTTTAATTCTGGAACAACAGTTAAAATTGGCCAGTCTTGTTTAATAATACTAATAATGCTTTTCATTGCAAGGTCATAGATGGTGAAATAATGTATATTATTTTTTTCTTTTTCTATTTTATGCTTGTTATTAATATATAGACCATTACTATCTTGCTGTTCTATTAATTCATTATAGTATTATCAAGAAAAATCCGGTCTCGCTTGGCCATTTCTTTCTTTAATCACATTATCATACACTTCTGTCAAAAGATCTTTTTCATAATTTCTTTGCTTGAATTCCTTAATAATTTGCTTAATACTCATTTTATAATTCTCTTCATCTGTGATTAACCTACTGGCCCTTAGAAACTGACTTTTCACTATCCCTTTATAAACATGCTTGGGATGCATGCTTTATCTATGCAAGTATCTGTTTGCCTGTACATTTTTCTGTAGATAAAGGTAGATATATCATTCCCCTTTCTACTGACAGTAATATCTAGAAAATTCATTTCTTGTCTAGAATAAGCTGGTTTAAACTTTAAGAAAGTTGTACTACTATCCCGAAGAGACACTAAAACCATTTCTGAGTTATGTTAAAGGTATTAATATGGACACAAATGATTTTTTACAGTAGCAAAGATGAGGAAAACAGCAACAGTAATACGAAGTACGGCACCAAGTCGCATATAACGTAAACAAATAAACTTTTTAATAGTAGGTAAGTGCTTTCACCACTAACTGTGGCTTCATCAGACCATATACAAGTATAAAATCATTTTAAAACCATTTATAAGCACTCATTACTTAACTCATTAATTTCAAATTGTCTCTCAGCAAATCATTATACGGCAGACATGCCCCCATGCTTGTTAATGACATTCTTAATACATTACATTATTCAGTGTGCAAACACATTGCTGTATACTACTAAAACCTTTGAAATTTTAAAACTAAAACATTTACATGATCTGATGAAGCTCAAATGAATGAGTGAAAGCGCTTATCTGACCTGCAGTGGAATTAAAGTTGGATTTTAACCTGAAGATTTTGCCTTTTCATTTATACTTGTGACTCTGCATCAGCCTAGTTGCTCTTTTTGGTTTCATTAACATTATTCAAGTTTATCTGGAGCACTGGGCGTTTATCCTGTTTGTCAGCGAGTGGTTTGTTCCTGTTTTATTAAAATCATTATACGGCAGACATGCCCCCATGCTTGTTAATGACATTCTTAATACATTACATTATTCAGTGTGCAAACACATTGCTGTATACTACTAAAACCTTTGAAATTTTAAAACTAAAACATTTAAATGCCAACCAATACAGATGACATTACAATCTTTGTCTTGTATCATTTAAATCAATTCTAAATAATAATTTAAAACACACAAACAGGTCACACTCACTATGAGTAACAATTTCAATTCACAAATATATGCATATTGCCTTGTTTACATTTTTATGTACTACTCTGCATTAAATAAGGCATTACACACCATCGTAATTTAAGCAAAAAACATTACTTTGAATGTAGCATTATAAAATTAAATATATTCAAATATGTATGGCACGCCAACCATATCTTACTTTTACCAGTGGCGGATTTAGACATGGGCGCAGGGGCCCCTTTTAAAACTATTTTTTTTTTTTAAATAAAAAAAAAAATCAGGTGGGTGCATTTTTTCCACACAATCCCGTGATGTCATCCTGTTACGAAATGTGTCTAACGCACAATGGAAATGCGATTGGAGGTTGCAGTCAGATGATTTGTTTTTATAACGATTCTCCTCCAACTGCATTTCTGTTGTAATTTAGGTGCGTTGATGAGCTGTGTCGTAAACCGATGAGGGTGTCTCATTTCCATGACTTTCAAGTATACCAAAACTTTGAATTTGCTCTGCTAAGGTAATAATTTTATTTTTATTGATGCATTCGGTGGTACACTTACTATTGCAGCTTAACGCTTTGAGCATTCAAATAAATTATCCCATTCTCAGCTGTTACTGGCTATTTGGGGGTTGGGGCAGAATCTTCATCATCATATCTCTTTTCAAGGATGCCCGCCCTGGAATGGGCTGTCCGAGAGATTAAATTTCTTTTAATTACAGTAAAGAAGACATTGTTTTTTGCATTGCGTTCTAACCATCCTGGTGGTCCCGGTCGAGTCTGTACTGTACTAAAGTCTCTCTTTCTGCTTCCAGTCTGCAGCACTTATCATAGTGTGGCAAACCAGCCCAACCTCCAAGCTACCTCTTGATCTGTAGCAGCAGCTCCCAGCCGAATACCAGCAAAGGAGGATGCCAAGACATAGGATGGAAAAAAAACACATAATGCTGCTAGCACTCCCCCCCCCCTAAGCCGCCTCCTCCTCACAAAACACCAGCCAGAAAGCTATCCGACCATTTACTGACTGCCTGTGCTTACCAAGGGGCAGTAGCAGTAACAATCTACTGATGCTCTCTGTCCCTGTCCTGTCAACAGACCCCAACACACCTTTAGTTCGGTCACTGTGTTAGATTTCATACTCCATGCAAGCATGTAGCCTGTCCATCCACCCGTGCTATTTAAAATTGCTTCTTCTTGGAGAAATGTGTTTACATGGATGATTACATTATGAAGTAAGTGTACATAAGGAATATGCTTAGCTGCAAAGCCATTGTGAAGTATGCAAGGGAAGTTAGTATGCTTAGCTGCATATATGTTATGGAGTGTGTGTGTGTGTGTGTGTGTGTGTGTGTGTGTGTGTGTGTGTGTGTGTGTAGGTGTGTTTGTGTGTGTGTGTGTGTGTGTAAGTAGTAGGTAGGTCTGTGTGTGCTGTGTGTGTGTAGGTGTGTTTGTGTGTGTGTGTGTGTGTGTGTGTGTGTGTGTGTGTGTGTGTGTGTGTGTAAGTGGTAGGTGTGTGTGTGTGTGTGTGTGTGTGTGTGTGTGTGTGTGTGTGTGTGTGTGTGTGTGTGTGTGTGTGTGTGTAAGTAGTGTGTGTGTGTGTGTGTGTGTGTGTGTGTGTGTGTGTGTGTGTGTGTGTGTGTGTGTGTGTGTGTAGGTGTGTGTGTGTGTGTGTGTGTAGGTGTGTGTGTGTGTGTGTGTGTGTGTATGTGTGTGTGTGTGTGTGTGTGTGTGTGTGTGTGTGTGTGTGTGTGTGTGTGTGTGTGTGTGTGTATAGGTGTGTGTGTGTGTGTGTGTAGGTGTGTGTGTGTGTGTGTGTAGGTGTGTGTGTGTGTGTGTGTGTGTGTGAGTAGGTGTGTGTGTGTGTGTGTGTGTGTGTGTGTGTGTGTGTGTGTGTGTGTGTGTGTGTGTGTGTGTGTAGGTGTGTGTAGGTGTGTGTGTGTGGTGTGTGTGTTAGGGTGCGAGTGTAAGTGTGGATATTGACGGTCTGTGTGGATAGGGTGTGTTAAGTGAGTTAGGTTAGTGCGATAGGGGTGGGTTAAGTGAGTTAGGGTTAGGGAAGCGATAGGGTGTGGTTAAGTGAGTTAGGGTTAGGTGGGTTAAGTGTGTGTAGGATTAGGTAAGGTTTAGTGTGTGTGTGTAGGTGTGTGTGTTGTGTGTGTGGTTTGTGGAATGGGATGTGTTTTGTTTTAATTGTTGTTATTGTGGTGTGTGCAGTGTATGGGGTTTCGTGTTTGTGTGTCGGTTATTTCGTTGTGTATGTGAGGTTTGTGTTAATGGACTGTCGATGATGTGGTGTCGGTGATGTCGTTGTCGGTGTTGTGTGGTTTCGACTATGTCAGGTAGAACCGTGTGTGTGTGTAGGTGTGTTTGTGTGTGTGTGTGTGTGTAAGAAGTAGGTAGGTGTGTGTGTGTAGGTGTGTGTGTGTGTGTGTGTGTGTGTGTGTGTGTGTGTGTGTGTGTGTGTGTGTAGGTGTGTGTGTGTGTGTGTGTGTGTTTGTGTGTGTGTAGGTGTGTGTGTGTGTGTGTGTGTGTGTAAGAAGTAGGTGTGTGTGTGTGTGTGTGTGTGTGTGTGTGTGTGTGTGTGTGTGTGTGTGTGTGTGTGTGTGTGTGTGTGTGTGTGTGTGTGTGTAAGACGTAGGTGTGTGTGTGTGTGTGTGTGTGTGTGTGTGTGTGTGTGTGTGTAAGAAGTAGGTAGGTCTGTGTGTGTGTAAGAAGTAGGTAGGTGTGTGTGTGTGTGTGTGTGTGTGTGTGTGTTTTCTGTGTGTAAGAAGTAGGTAGGCCTGTGTATAAGCAGTAGGAGTGTGTAAGGGGGGGGTCATACCTTGCAATTCAGATTCTTCCAGTTTTTCATAAAATTATGTTTTTTCTGGCAAATCATTGAGGACTGAAGTCAGAAAATGATGGCAGACATTTGAGTTTTAGATTTCATAGCCTCATAAAATGCATACTAATGCAAACCTTGTTGTTCTATCCACTTTCTAAGGAGGTGGGGGTTGTATGTGTGTGCCATACATTTCAACGCTAAAGACTTTCACATAATGTCAAGATTTTTGCCTTATATTTTAGGTCTGTTCCTCAAAAAATCTGTTTTTGACAAATCACTGGAATGAGGTGAGGATTAAAGTTACTAAATAAATGTATTTGAGTTTCAAACTTCATATCCTTTAGGAAATGCATTCTAACCCAAACTCTGTTATTCTAGCAACTTTCTAAATGTGTCCCTAGTTTTGGGTCTTTGTCCCCATTATAACCGGGTTTGTCCATATTTCTTGTGCTAAGATATTTGAGAGTCATTTTGTCTGTGTGTGTGTGTGTGTGTGTGTGTGTGTGTGTGTGTGTGTGTGTGTGTGTGTGTGTGTGTGTGTGTGTAAGACGGAGGTAGTATATCTCTCAGGTTTTTGCAGAATGTCCAGATTTTCTCCCATATTCCTCCTAAAAAGGATTGAAGTTGATACATAACAGCCATTTGAGTTTTAGATATCATATCCTTTAGAAAATGCTACTAACACAAATCCTGTTGTTCTAGCAATTTTCTAAGTTCACGAGAGCAATATTTCTAAATCTGTTCCTATTTAGTTTAGGCTTTGTCCAGATTTCTTGCACTAAGAGGTTGAGGTGTGTGTGTGTGTGTGTGTGTGTGTGTGTGTGTGTGTGTGTGTGTGTGTGTGTGTGTGTGTGTGTGTGTGTGTGTGTGTGTGTGCGTGAAATGCCCTAGTTAGAGTTAGCAGGTGGAATTTATTTTCAAGTGCATTTTCAAGGAATTGTGAGCTTCAAGGGAAGAGAAGTTTACTGCCGCTCATGGTAAGTCTGCTTAAAATATGCAGTTTTGTTTAGAAAATTGTATCACTATTGTAGTATAGATTTCTAAAGCAGTGTTAGCACAGCAGGTAGCAAACTTGCATCTGGTATTGAGGGCTGTAGATTTGAATTTTAAGTGGGTGGGGTGCTGCAGTCCTGAGGATGTCCTCCTTTGGATGAGATGCCTTGCGTACTCGCATCTAAGCTTCTGTGCACATGATGTCATTCACTAAATATATGTATCCAAAATTCATTATGCACTTTAAATAGAAAAGGGGGTATATACATATCAATTTGTAGACTTAATAACATTCATCTATTAAATAGATGAATGAACAGAGATGTTATACATTACAGATTCATCCTTAAAATATGATAAACTTATCAAAGGTGCTAACTCATAATGCCACTATATCTAAATATTGCACCTAGTATATATATATATATATATATATATATATATATATATATATATATATATATATGCTAATACCAAAAGACCAGCAAAATGTCAAATATTAAATCTAGTTAACCACTTAACTAAACACAAAATATCAATACTGAACACACCAAGCTGTATAAAAATATAATAGTAAAACTGGACAGCATAGCAGTATACTAAATAGGGAACTCACATGAATACTAATAAAAAATATATATTATATTAAATATAATATATATAATTATAACCCAATTTTCCTAGAGCTAATGAGACAGCATAGACTAAAAAATATATATAAAGATGTAGAGCTAGAGAAATACCTCTAGTTAGTAGCCACACAAGGGTAAATAAAAAGAGACATAAGGACCTTTATATATATTTCCCATGGTATATTTAAATTTGAATGCCTCCATGTGTGTTGGATTTTGGATGCATATATTTAGTGAATGACGTCATGGGACATGCACACAGAAGCTTAGATGCGAGTACGCAAGGTTTTTTGTAAATAAAAACATGATATAGCTGGCGTATCATATATATTTGTATGCATTAAATCTTTTGGGATTGTGTTCAAGGGAATGCCTTTTAGTTGAACTATGATGGTATGCACTGCTTTGGAATGATGCGGAGAGGCACATATAAATGTAAAACATAAAAAAAGTAAAAAAAGAAAGGTAACATGCATATATTTTATGCACGGAGGCTTAAATATGAGTACACAGAGTTTCTGTAAGTAAACAGTGGCTTATCAGGGAATTTGCAAAGGGGGGGTAGTTGACTGGGTGAAGGCAGGACAATAGGTTTGGTGGTTGTGAAAAGATTACCTTAAGAAGCTCTGACATCATGTGTGGAAACACATCAATGAAAGATACAGCTGTTACTCAAACAGATAAAACATTATCTTGCAGAAAAAATGCAACATTGAGAAAAAATAGTATACACACTCATTCAAAAGAATTCCCTTTATAAACTTAACACAAAATAGTTTTGTGAAGTGTATTTTCCCCTATTCTAACCAGGGTAACCCCACATGGAGCATATTTACTGTATTCCCAGCTAGATCAATTATTCAAAGCAAATGGTAAGGCTTTGGCTCTCAAAAGTAGAAAACTGACAGTTTAGAAATAATGCTTTTTTTTTTCAAAAGAGGTACCAGAAAAATTATAACAAGAAGAATTACTTCATGTCCAAGGCATAGAACAGGCAGGGGAGTCCGCAGATTTTTTTGCAGGGGGTGCAAACCTAGAGCCCTCCCCATGCAGCCCCCCCACACACACACACAGCCATTCCAGTGTCCCATTACTTGGCTATTTCTCCACACTTGCCATAAACACTGTTCAACACTCTCAGTGTGCATACTGTTTTATGTTTTACTTCTACAATGACCGGATATTTGGATTTAGTTTACAGCTTTTATTTCAAATTTTATAGCACAAATACTGATAGACATTTGCTAAGCAAAGCAATAGTCTTACAATGAAAACAGGCTTCGCATTAAAGATTCTGCACCTTTGAAACATAATTCACTGAAACAGCATTGAAATCCACAAGAAAATGCATCTGTACAGTGGCATGTTAAGTTTACCTTTGGACTGTTTTGAAACCATAGGCCCATTGCACACATTTTAGGGGCATGCAAATTTCTTTCATTTACCTTCCTGATTTTATTAATTATAATATATAATTGAATTATATCACTTGAATAATACAGCACCACTTGTTAAATTGTGTTTTAAATTTATAGTTTTGAACATGTTTCCAGTAAGCACTGAAACAAAACATACAAACCAATAATGACAAACTGCCCAATTCAGAACATTTCAACCATAAAAGGCCACTCAAACTTCTGTCATTACAATCCACCAATATCGGTCAATAAACACAATCTCTGCAGGAGTACAAGTCATCTGAATAACTCCACATTAAAGATATCTGAAACTAATGAAGAGGTTGTTGCTAGAAAACAACTGTACATTTCAGTGTTTCATCTACAAATTTAGTGCCTGCTGCCCTCAAAGAATAAACTGCCTATGTTACATTAAAAAAATGGTAAGCTTGGTATATTGCAATAGAGAATGGGTGGCAAGCTGAAAACAGGTATCTAAAACTAGACATCTCATCCAAAGGAGGACATCCTCAGGACTGCAGCACCCCACCCACTTAAAATTCAAATCTACAGCCATCAATACCAAGATGCAAGTTTGCTACCTGCTGTGCTACTAACACTGCTTTAGAAATCTATACTACAATAGTGATACAATTTGCTAAACAAAACTGCATATTTTATGCAGACTTACCATGAGCGGCAGTAAACTTCTCTTCCCTTGAAGCTCACAATTCCTTGAAAATGCACTTGAAAATAAATTCCACCACCATATGGGGTTGGGAGGGTGGCCTAATGGTTAAGGTGTTTGCCTCACAAACACAAGGTGCAGGGTTTGAGTCTCACAAGGGATAATTGGCTAGGCTTAAAATGGCTTGCAAGGGAAGTTAGCTTAGTACTAACCTATGAACCTATGCTAACTCTAACTAGGGCATTTCATGTATATATACACACACACACACACACACACACACACACACACACACACACACACACACACACACCTCAACCTCTTAGTGCAAGAAATCTGGACAAAGCCTAAACTAAATAGGAACAGATTTAGAAATATTGCTCTCGTGAACTTAGAAAATTGCATACATTAAATTTATGTCTGTGTATATCATTTTGAAAGCCTATACATTGTAAATAGGTTTTAAATAGGCTATACATATATAGTATGACGTGTCACTGTATTTATATATAAAGCAAAATATACATATTATTACTCATCCTAGGAATATAAAACACACATAGGCATTCAAATTTAAATATACCTTGGGAAATATATATAAAGGTCCTTATGTCCCTTTTTATTTACCCTTGTGTGGCTGCTAACTAGAGGTATTTCTCTAGCTCTACATCTTTATATATAGTTTTCAGTCTACGCTAAGTCTCATTAGCTCTAGGAAAATTGGGTTATAATTATATATATTATATTTACTATAATATATATTTTTTATTAGTATTCATGTGAGTTCCCTATTTAGTATACTGCTATGCTGTCCAGTTTTACTATTATGTTTTTATACAGCTTTGTGTGTTTAGTATTGATATTTTGTGTTTAGTTAAGTGGTTAGCTAGATTTAATAATTGACATTTTGCTGGTCTTTTGGTATTAGCATATATATACTAGGTGCAATATTTAGATATAGTGGCATTATGACTGAGAACCTTTGATGAGTTTATCCTATTTTAAGGATGAATCTGTAATGTATAACATCTCTATTCATTCATCTATTTAATAGATGAATGTTATTAAGTCTATAAATTGATATTTATATACCCCCTTTTCTATTTAAAGCGCATAATGAATTCTGGATACATATATTTAGTGAATGACGTCATGGGACATGCACACAGAAGCTTAGATGCGAGTACGCAAGGTTTTTTGTTAATAAAAACATGATATAGCTGGCGTATCATATACATTTGTATGCATTAAATCTTTTGGGATTGTGTTCAAGGGAATGCCTTTTAGTTGAACTATGATGGTATGCACAGCTTTGGGTTGATGCAGAGAGGCACATATAAATGTAAAACATAAAAAAAGAAAGGTAACATGCATATATTTTATGCACGGAGACTTAGATGTGAGTACGCAAAGTTTTTGTAAGTAAAAGGCGTGCCATACATATTTGAACGTACTTAATTTTATGATGCTACATTCAAAGGAATGCTTTTTGGTTAAATTATGATGGTGTGTAATGCTTTATTTAATGCAGAGTAGTATATAAAACGTAAACAAGGCAATATGCATATATTTGCGAATTTAAAATTGTTACTCACAGTGAGTGTGAGCTGTTTGTGTGTTTTAAATTATTATTTAGAATTGAATCCAAAAAACACGCTCACGTGTTATTCCACTTCCCACAAAACGTATTGTTGCTAAGAAGAAAAAAAGAGAATGTGTGGGAAGCAATGTGCAGAGTAAGTTTTATATCCCAAGTAGTTCACTATAAAGTTCCAAATACAATACGAATCAGGTTCAGATGTCTCCTCAATGTAAACAGCCTATGCAGGCAATTGCTGACACCCAAAACCAGCAGGTGTGTTCCTCTTCCTAGTAGTTCAGCCACAAACTCTTGTTAGTGCCACTCCACAAAACTATAGCTTGTCATGCACTTTAGTTGTTATTGGCCTGAAGAAGACCACAAGTTGAAAGCGCTTGCCATTTTTATTTAATAAATATTTATAACCTCCACTTAACGCTTGTATTTACTTGATTGTGCATGACAAGCAATTGCCTGCATAGGCTGTTTGCATTGAGGAGACATCTGAACCTGATTCGTATTGTATTTGGAACTTTATAGTGAACTACTTGGGATATAAAACTTACTCTGCACATTGCTTCCCACACATTCTCTTTTTTATTATTTAGAATTGATTTAAATGATAAGACAAAGATTGTAATGTCATCTGTATTGGTTGGCATTTAAATGTTTTAGTTTTAAAATTTCAAAGGTTTTAGTAGTATACAGCACTGTTTTTGCACACTGAATAATGTAATGTATTAAGAATGCCATTAGCAAGCATGGGGGCATGTCTGCCTTATAATGATTTGCTGAGAGACAATTTGAAATTAATGAGTTAAGTAATGAGTGCTTATAAATGGTTTTAAAATGATTTTATACTTGTATATGGTCTGATGAAGCCACAGTTAGTGGTGAAAGAGCTTACCTACTATTAAAAAGTTTATTTGTTTACGTTATATGCGACTTGGTGCCGTACTTCGTATTACTGTTGCTGTTTTCCTCATCTTTGCTTTTATTCGTTTGGGACAACAGTGTACATTTACTAACTGGCTGTTTGTTGGTTTCCTGATTTTTTACAATACTTATATACCAAAAAGATTTTTTACAAGACTTATACCAATTGTATGTGATGAATAAGGGTGAAATGGACTATTTTTTGTGACTCTTGATATTAACTCTTTATTCACTGTCATTCCAAATTCCTATGGAATAGAATTAATAAGAAGTCATCTGTGTAAGAATAGCAATTTTTCAACAAGGAAGACAAAAACTTTGTGTCTTTTGCTAGAAACTGTCTTGGACAGTAATCTTTTTCTACTCAATGAGCAGTTATACCATCAAACAGCAGGAGTAGCAATGGGCACTCCAATTGCTAATAGATATACAAATATAGTATTAAGTCAATGGGAGGATAAATTTATTTATAATCAGTCTATCATATATGCAAAGAATATTTTATTTTATAAAAGCTTTGTTGATGATATTTTTTGATATGGAAAGGTGATGAGTCAAGTTTGAATGAATTTCTGGTTAAATTAGATATTAATACAACTTTCTTAAAGTTTAAACCAGAATGTTCTCAACAAGAAATAATTTTTCTAGATATTACTGTCATTAGAAAGGGGGATGGGTATATCTATCTTTATCTATAGAAAAAAGTACAAGCAAGCAGATACTTGCATAGAAAAAGCATGCATCCCAGGCATGTTTATAAAGGGATGTATCCTAGGCATGTTTATAAAGGGATAGTGAAAAGTCAATTTCTAAGGGCCAGAAGGTTAACCACAGATGACGAGAATTTTAAAGTGGGTATTGAGCAAATGATTAAGGAATTTGAGCAAAGAAACTGTGAAAAAGACCTTTTGGCAGAAGTGTATGATGATGATGTGATTAAAGAAAGAAATGGCCAAGCGAGACCGTATTTTTCTTGATAATACTATAATGAATAGTAATTCCATAGAACAGCAAGATGGTAATGATTTATATATTAAAAATGGCCAGAATAATAAGCATAAAAAAGAAAAAGAAAAAGTAAGATATGTTATTTCACCTACTATGACCTTACAATGAAAGGTGTTACTAGTATTACTAAACAAAACTAGCCAATTTTAACTACTGTTCCGGAATTCCAGAACTAAAGGCATATATAGGAGAGAGACCTGAATTTGCCTATAGAAAACGTTAAGATTTGAAGCAACATCTTTTCTTATAAAAACTTGAGATCTAGAAAAGATGCTGTTGTGAGAAAGGGCATCTTTCCTTGTTATAATTGTTATTTTTTTTTGTAAACATATATTGCAGCAGACTAAATTCATTGATCCATTTACTAGGAAAGAAGTTTTGTTTGACTCCTTTGCAACATGTATTATGGAAAATATAGTTTATCAGGCAGTTTGTGATGTGTGGCCTGAATTATATGTAGGTAAAAGTAATAGGAGACTAAAAGAGTTTCAGAGCACCGATGTGACATCAGGGAAAAAAAAGTGCTGACTAATCCATTGGCTAAGCATATAGCAGATATGGGAATGCAAAATTCTTTCAAATTCAGAGTTATACAAAATATTAGGTCTGATTTGAGGGGGTAGATCTTGGTTTAGAAACAGAAGTTGTGGAATTAAACTGGATTATTGGCTTGAATGTTGAAAAAAAGAAACAAATTTATAGATGTGTACCTGGCTGTACCATATATTTATAGTCCTGTAGATTTTGTTCATTTTTATGTTGTAGTAATAGTTAAATGTTTTTATTAGACTTTATAAAAAGACAGTACATCTTTAAATAGAGATGTATTTTATCATGTGACTGATGTTATTTAATATTGATGTATGCCATGACAAAGGGTATTTTTATCTGAAAGCTCTGCTTGTTAAAGTTTGAATAAATAATTTATGCCGTTGTTCATAAGCTCCGACTTTTTTTAAATAGTACCACTGTACTCAGCCCTTATCAGACCTATCTTTAAATACAATGATCCCTATGGCATGTATCTAATCAAACATTTGCAACAGTAGGCGTGTGTCTGTATTTGTGTATGTATGTACGGCAGCTTTGCAAGGGATGGTCTGCACCTCTGTCCTTGTAGCTGTTGTAAGTTGGCCAGGACATTTTCCTTATTCATACTGCCTTTTTAGGCAAGGTCAATCTCTTCAAATTGCCTACGTAGCCAATCAAAACAAAAACTATGCCATTTCTCAATGCTAGAAACCTAAATAAGAAGTTGCAAACCTTACAGATATTCCTAACAGTTGAAAATAGATTCATAGTTAGTGAAACATGTTTTCAGAACAGAGGTATCACCCTAACAGTACAGGGCTTCAGTGAATATTACTCTTTTAGATGTTTATGCAGAAAATAGTGATATTATTGGAAAAGGCATGTCTATATTCATAAGAAGCCATCTCTGCTAATTACTTTTAAGACAATTTAATGACCTTGAACTTCTCCATATCTTTTCACATTAAATAAAACTCTGTAGCATATCATAGCCAACTACCATAATACTCCATGTCTCCTGCAGCCCATAAGGTATATCTAATAAGCTGGCATCTCTCCCTATCAAGCCTAACACTATTCCCTTGGGAGACTTCAACAATCCCTTCATTAACTGTGAAACCTACACCACCTCAAATTAATATACACAACGATTCCTGGACTTCATTAATGTTAGCTCCATTAACCAACTGGTTAAATTCCCAAATAGGTGTTCAAAAATATTGGACCTTGTTCTCACCAATATTGCCACCCTATGCTCAACATCTACAGTTACCACATCACTGGTCAAATCTCACCACCGATTAGTAACGCCCACTATGATGATAAAACCTGACTTGCCACAAAGTCTTCCTTCTTTAGAGACTACATATGGCAAACCTAATCCAGCTAACTTATGGCCTGAAGAAATGTAAGCACCATCTTCATCTCAATGACTCCATCTTGCATGCTTACATTTGCAGATAATCTTTATGCCAACCTGAAAACATCCATCAAGGTATCTGTCCCCACAAGACATAAATACAATGCCAAATTGAAGACTAAGCACCTATGGCAGAACAAACAAATAAACAAAAATAAAAATATAATAAGAGTAAGCCCATAAATGCAAGCTTAATATCCCATCATCTGGAGATGAACTCAAAAAGATCAACAAAGCATGCAGAAACAATACCAAATCCTCCAAAGGCAAGTACAAACTGAGAATTACTACCTCTAATAAGGGCAACCAGAAAGCCTTCTTCAGCTATGAAAGAAACCTTTGAGGTAATTCCCAACAACACTCAGAGCTAATGCATAAAAACAACACTTAATCATCCCCTGAGGATATAGACAACATGAGTGGACACATTTAGCTCTAACTTTAATCTCTCATCTCTCCTTAACTTTTCCCAACTTATTAGCACACCCGCACCCAATTCACACCGAGCAAGTCCTGATTGTGCCTTCCAAGGTCAAAAGCACTTGCTTCATGAGTCCTAAAAACATACCAGGCTACCTTCTTCTCAGCACCAGACACTGTGTTGAAGTCCTGCTACTAAGCCTGACCAACCCAGCCTTTCCAAAAGAGTAGCTAACAGTGGTGTCCCCTAGGAATTCATCCTAGGACCACTTCTCTTTGGTATTTACTTCTCTAATGTCAAGGCTGATATCAAAAAAGGCTGTGAATGATCAGTTTTGCAGATGACTGCAAACTTGGAGCTGCCAACTCCCTATCTGACTTCCAAATTTTCCAGGAGGAAGTATTAGCACCAATAAGTGGTACCTGGATCATAGCCTAAAACCAAATGCTGAGAAATGCAGCTTTGTGTTCTTAGGCAAAACTGGCCATCCATGCACCTACCACATAGGTCACATCCCTACCACATAGGTCACATCCCTACCACATAGGTCACATCCCTTTGAAAGTTGAGTCAGCCATTAGGGAACTGGGCACTTTCACTGACAATAAACTATCATTTGATCACCATGTACTCACTGTTGTTAGGACATCCTTTTATCTTGAGACTACTCACCAGGATTATTTCGTCCAGATCTAAGGACGTTATTGTCCCTCTCTACTCTTCCCCTCATTGGGCCTATAAGAGAATATAATGGCCCCTTTGGTATGTACTTGTCTAAGCGTATGACCCAGCTTGAGAGACTGCAGCGTTTCCTCACTAAGCTAATTAATGGTGTGTTCTCCTTGAACTACCAGGACCACCTAAGAGCACTGTCTCTTCTGTTTCCTACAGACTCTTGAGAGGTGAATTCTGTCTAGACTACAGAACCTCAAAGGATCCAGTCCTATGCAACCACCTGCACATCCACAAAATGAATAACACCCCAAATACGCATTCAAAAGGTGTTAATGTTCACCGAAACATAAACAGAACTTGAAATATATATATATATATATATATATATATATATATATATATATATATATGTAGAGAGAGAGAGATACGTGCACACATATATATATATATATATATATATTTAAAATATCTCAGAGAATCCCTCTTTTTTTGGAATTGACTTTCTTTGTATATAATTTAAAGTAGCTATGTGACCCTCTTTAAGCATAACCTGGACAAATGGATGGGTAGTCATCAATACACCTTGGGTCTGTCTGTCTGTCAAGCCCTCATTGAAAGGGGACTAAACTAGGTATAAATTAGTCCATGTACAAGCAAGCTGGGATATTGTGGCTAGGCTAGACCTATGAAGCCTAACACTGACACCAAGTGTAACCATAATCCTAAAACCTGAAGGTGCCTTTAGTGTCTTTCTGTTTTTTCAAGTGCACTTTATCATACTAGAGACATGAACCGAAGGCTTTAAACTGTCAAATCTTTCAATCGGACTGCTAGGGTAGAGTGTCTCCATAGTCACTGCAAGTAACCATTGCTGATGAATTCAATAATACATGGAAGAGGTACAAGATTATCATTAAATACTTGTGGGGAAGGCGTAAGCAGTTTAATAAATAGAACCTGCAGTTTGCCAGTAAGTAATGAGCATAGTAGATGGGCTTCATGGCACTTAGCTTTTCAGAATCTGTGCTTCTGTGTTATGTGCCCCATTTATTGTCCCAAATCTGAGCATTTTAATACATGGAAGGTGCAGAATATTGTAACTGGAGTATCACTTTCCATTTTTTCCAAAATTTCTTCTGGTGCTGAAAAGTATTCCTTTCAAAACACTATACTCTGAAGCAGTAGAAACTTTTAAGATTCTACATAACTGATAATTTTGATTATAAAAATTTATGAAACTAATAAGTCAGGTCAGTATCATATCATAGCAGGCGCAATTCAGCATCACTTACACAGTTACTACTATGTTATCTTACAAAAGTTCTCATGTTAACATAATTTGATTGTGCATTAAATATTATGTAATCATTCTTTCATATCTTTATATTTTTTTCTTTATTTTTATGTCTTACACTTCCTGCACTTAATTTTTTTTCATTTTTTTAATTTTAGGTTCAGTGCCACAGTGTAAAATAACATGCTAGGTCCCGGACTTCATCACTACCAGATGTATCCTTGATGTAGATACTTACCTTTGTCTTCTTCTGTTGCTGTGCTTGTAGTGTATGAGCTTAAATAAATCAAAAGCAACTGGATCTGACTACTGCAAGTTCTTAACTTTATCAGGAAAACATCCAAACAACCCACTAGGACAATATTTCCCAAAATGCATTTAATTATGGATACATCTGCACATAATTTAGAGCAGAAACAACATCTCTGATGCCAACTGGGAGAATTAGTTCCAATTAAATTAATAATTATGAACCTTCCTGCACAAGCTTTCCTCTTGTTTTGCTGTTGTTTTCTGCCTTTATTGTAATAGCATAGGCTAATTAACAACTCATTTGTCAGCAAAAACTTAAGAGGGCATGAATTCACATGTGTTAGACTGCTGTAAATAGTAAAGGGGGGGGTCCTCCAGCATTTAAATGTTTCCATGTTTGTTTAATGTAGATTCTGTTTCCAACATGCTGTTTAATGTCTGTGGAAAATATTATTTACATGATTATTAGTTGCATGTATGTACTTCTGTAACTTTATATTTAATTTTCAGATCCCAGTGATATTATCCTATGAATATATATACAAGTTCCCTTTTCATCTTGGGGTGCCCAAATTACTTAGAGTCAAAGTTCACTGACCAGGGCTGGGAAGAAGTATTTTTTGATACTTTAGAGGTCCTGTTATGTCTTCTAACATTCACCAGGTACTCTTACCTCAGGTTTAGATGCCTTTCATGTGCCAAAGGTGATTTTGTCAGCCTGGGAGAGACCCTGGCTTACTCAAATGGAGGTCAACTCAACATCCAGAAATTAGAAGGGATAGGAGTTTTGATCATTGACTAGTCTCCAAAACTCAACAACAGTGTATCAAACCCTTTTCTTGGAATGTTGGTGTGGCTCGTATCCTATATATATATATATATATATATATATATATATATATATGTAGGGCAAGAATCCAACAAATAATAAAACAGGAGGAAACTCAGATATTGTGGCTCCAAGAAACAAAACTTAAAGTGAGGGGAAGTTAACTAATTCACTTCAGGGTTATTTTATAATGTGTTAAGAAGCCATAAACCTGGGGGAGGTAAGAGGGGGTGTTGTTATGTTTCACAAATCCTTGGATGTTAAAACACATCATGTTACTAGAAGTGGAACTGGTAGATGGATTATTTGGGAAGGGACAGTCAATGAAGAAGAGTGGATCATAGGTAATCTGAGCACACCTAATGAAGATGACACATGTTTTTAGAAGTATCACCTTCCACAGTGGTCAGAGGCTTCTTCCCCATCCAAATTTAGCATACTACCTGGAGATTTTAACATGGTACTCAATAAGGATAAGGAATAGAGTGATAGGAATTGGCATAGACAGCGCCACTATCCTGGATCCATACTTATGAAAGGGTTGATGTGCGGACAGAGCATTCTACTAGCAGGATACTATTCCAGCCTTTTCTAGGAATCTTGCCCAACAGGGCAGTAGGATAGGCATTATTCTTATACAAAAGCACTATTAAGTATAAAGTCCACCTGCTCATAATTCATGAAACAGGATTCTCTGATAATGCCCCATTAATCGTGGTGATACATCCAATGATAGTTTCAGAAAAAATGAATTCTTGGAGATGGGCCCATTCAACTGTAATTCTAGTATAGGTAGAAAGCTTAGAGAAATAGTGTCAAACTAACTAGGAATTCTGAAGACCAGCTATATTTTGAGTAGTATCTGTGCTAGGAGAAACTGTAGTTAGCCTAGTACCAACCTATGAACCTATCGGCCCTAAGGCCTATGCAAGCCTAGCCATAACAATTCCCTGGAAATTTTTTCCCACAATATTTACTTCTCTGGGCCCCTGTCTAGCAGGGCGACTGACATGATGCCCGGGGTGAATTTCCTATCTCCCATCCAATCATCAAGGTTCCTTTTGAAGAGGGCAAATGAGGTGCTCTGCTTGACATGTATGGGCAGTCTATTCCACAGTATGGGGAGTCTCTGGGTTAGGAACTATCCCTCCAGCATGTTTTGTTCATTGAGATGATAAGGTTTAGATCCCTGTAGCGTGTGGCACTGAGGGATTGGGATTTCTTTAAGTGGAGCATGTCCAACAGCTCAGGGTTTGACATGGCCTTGTATGTTAAGCAGAGATCGCCTCTGAGTAGACGATATGCCACAGAGTATAGCTGGAGTTTTTTTAGACGGTCAGCATATGGCATCTGCTTTAGGCCTGTGATTCTTTTAGTGAGGTAATTCTGTGGCCTTTCCAGCTGTTGCAGATGTCTTATGAGGTACATACCAAATGGGGCATTATACTCTATAATGGGTCTAATGAGGGATGAGCACAGTGGGACAATGACCTCCTTTTTTCTGGATGAAAAGACCTTAGTGATGAGGTGTGCCACATAGAATGATTTCCTGACTGTTGTGGTGATGTGGTTATCGAAAGTGAGACAACTGTCCACTTGTATCCCTAAGTCTCTCATCACACTTTCGATGTTTAGTGTCCTGCCACCTATGTGGTAGTTCATGGGTACATGTTTTTTTCCAAAGGGGATGACTATACATTTCTTGGCATTAAGCTTGAGCCCATGGCTCTGGCACCAGGTATCTGTTTCTGTAAGGCCCTTTTGTAGAATATCCCCATCATTTGGGGATTCAATAATGGCTCCCAGTTTGCAGTCATCTGCAAACTTTGTTAGCCAGAGTCCCTTAGTGTTGGCCTGTACTTCAGAGAAGTAGATGCCAAACATGTGTGGTTCCAGGACTGAACCCTGGGTACTCCACTTGTCACTTGTCTGGAGCTGGATTTGGAGATGGCTACTTTTACAGTCTGGGTTCTGTCAGTAAGCCAGTTGGCAACCCATCGAGTGACATAGGGATTTATGCCCAGCTTAGTAAGTTTATCTATGATTCCAGAGTAGGGGATGGTGTCCAAGGCCTTGGCGGGGTCCAAATAGGCTGTGTGGACCTCCTTACCCTCGTCCACAGCTCTGGAGACTGATTCAAAGAAGTCAATCAGATTCAGGAGACAAGATCGGCCCTTCACAAACCCAAACTGGGTGGGGTCCAGTGTCTGGAGGTTGCCAATGTCTTTGTTTGTAAGTTCCATGATAATGTGTTCCATGCCCTTGCAGATCAGGCTTGTCAGACTGATGGGATGGTAATTCCCGGGATCCAAGGTGGATCCTCCCTTGTGGAGCGGGATAACTGTAGCTGTGCGCCACTCAGTGGGCATGAAGCCTGAGGTGAGGCTATGATTAAACATGACACTTAGGTGGGGTGCCAGTTCATTTTGTAGTTCATGTAGTACACAGACTGGGATGTCATCTGGTCCCATGGATGCTGTATTCTTAGCTTTGCAGAGTGCTGTTTATACCTGTGTGGCAGTGATTATCGGAATTTGGCAATCTTTTGGTATTGAGATGGGCCCTTTAGCGGGTGAGAGGGGAGTGAAGTTGGCACTAAATCGATCTGCCAGGATATTGTCAATATCCTTGGGATCAGTATATTTAATGCCATTCTGTTGTAGCTCATTGCAGATCTGAGCATTGCCATTTAGATTCTTGACATAACTATAGAATGCCTTGTGGTTGTCTTTGGAATCTTTGGCAATTTTATTTTCGTATCTAGCTTTGGAGGATTTTATGAGGGATCTCAGCTTCTTACTGAGGCTAGTGAGGGAGTTTTTTGCATCCTGAGATTTTCCTCTTTTCTGCAACAGTTTCTTCCTTCTGTTGTATAGTTTGTTTATAGCAGGGGACCACCAGATTGGCTTCCTTTTTTTGGAGAAGAGCATCTTGGTTCTATTTGGGATGGCACGATTCATGCATGAGTGGATATGCTCGTACAGTGCCTTAGTGTAGGATTCTGCAGTCGAACTTCCAGATCCCGTCTGCGTGGGTGTTGTGAAGTTTGTCACTTCTGACTTCAGCAGCATGAAGTTGGCTTTGGGGAAGGTTTTAAGGAGGTTTCCTTATTGGGGGGTGGGGTGGGATGTGGCTGTCAAGGGTGATTTGCTTATGGTCAGACCTGACCAATGAGGGAGTGACCACTGGTGTGGAGCATCTATCTCCCATGTTGGTAATGACCAGGTCTAGGATATTGGATCGAACAAAATGAAAAAACTGCCAGCACCAGAAAGGACTGATACAAATAGCTTTATTAAGCTGAATACTAGACCGGTTTCAGCACATGGCTTTCGTCAGTAGATAATACACTTTGAAGAAAAAGCCCTACCTTAAATACCTCAACAATAATGACATAATTTCCTGTCATAAGAAATATATATGGTTAATACATAAATACACATATATATATATTTGTACAAAGTTCAAATAGCATGTATATGAGAAAAAATATATATGTATTTTTAAAATAATCAAATAAATTAAACAAATCAGTCATAAACATTTAACCTGAAAAAAAAAACAGTATTTATAATTTATCATTGAGTCCAGGGGAAAACAAACCTCCTAGTTTCACTATCCATTTTCTTTCTTTATTGTTAAGAATTTCTTGCCATCCAGTTTTGAAAGCACGATTACCTGTAATGTTGTCTATGATAGTAAAAGTAAATTTAGCAGTGGGATGATTCAGTGAGTGTCTATATAGGGCATTGGTGATCCTGGCATTCCTGATATCCCCCAGATGTTCAGATATTCTAATTCTGAATTGTCTAGATGTCTGCCCAACATAAAAAGCTTGACAGGTGCATGTTGCAAGATAGACAATCCAGTCTGAGCTACAATTACCAAAACAACCAATATTATATAGATGTCCCGTATTCTTACTAGTGAATGTTTTGGTTTTGAATATGTAGCTACAAAAACTGCAGTGTCCACAGGGGTAAGTTCCAACCAGTTTTTCACCCGTTGGTGTCCTCTGGGATAGAGTGTCATCCCTAGAAGTTGTTTTCTTGTAATGGGAGAAATGTGATGCTAATGTTTTGCCCTTTCTATAAGAGAATGAACATCTGTCCCCCAAATAATCCTCTAAAACAGAGTGAGACTTTAGTACATTCCAATGTTTGTCTATGATGTCCAGAAGGTGCTTGGTATTTCTGCCATAGGTTGTGACAAATCTACAGGTATCATAGTCGGTCTGTCTGTGATGTTCTTTGTATTCCAATAATGTATCCCTGGTATAGTTTTTACTCCATTGCATGGCAGAATGAATAGTATGTCCGGAATAACCTCTAATAAGAAATCTGTTGGCTAAATCATCATGATGTTGTTTCAGATCTTGTTCAGAGGAACATATCCTTTTTATCCGCAAAAACTGGGATTTGGGGATGTTATTAATAGTATGCTTGGGATGTAGACTGTTGGCATGGAGCAAGGTATTATTATTTCTCTTGGGCAACTTATTGTCATGGATCTACAGAAGTTACTTTCTGGCCTATGTGCGGATAAAGATGATATTCAGGTTTTTGGCATTGGTACGAAGTCTGTGGACCTTGCTGTGGGTCCAATATTAGATCCAGTTGATGGTTGCTTCTTCTTGTTCAGTCAGTTGGGCAAGAAAATTAAAACATTGAGGACAAATATTTGGCATTTAAAACTGTTCAGAGCTTACCAAAACCAAAACATATCCCCTAGGGGGCTCAGGTCTAAGATTCAACCATTGGTTGGAACCCCAGATGACATTTTAGTAAAAGATTGGCAGTCAGCGCAGCAACAAGCATCTATGTCATTTGCGAACATATTGGCATCTTTCTATGATAGAATGGTTCAGACCAATATTTCGGAAGTTGAAAAAGTTTGTAATGATTTAAAAGAATTTGAAGACCATACCAACTTCAAAGACAGCCTGAGCAAATTATCTAAGGAACTTTTGACTCTTGAGAATAATCTTAAAGCTAAATAAATTTTCAAGAGACAGGGAGGACTATGATAGAGGAAGACAGTTTGAGTCGCATTAGGGGGTAAGGTTTGCCCAGGGTACCAAGTATCCTACTTATGTTCGTAAAAAGAGACCTAGGTCTATATTAAAAAAGGCTGTTTTCATTAACACAACTTCAGGTGAGGAGTCCTCTACTACAGACACGGAGTCCATTGGTACTGGGGATTCACCAAATTCCAAGAGGGGACATATATCAGATGACCCTTTAGGGGTAGGAAACACAGAGGAGGCAGAAAACACAAGGGTCAAAAGTTTAGAAGATCTATTCTTGTCAGTAGTGAAATAGAATTACACAGTAATAACGTTCTTAACATTTCCAAATATGTTTTAACACCAGATGAATATGCATTGCTTAATAAAGGTCTTGGATTCATCCCTGGCTTCTTTGTTGATGAGAGTTCTTTAGTATCAGATATTATGGCATTTTGTAGAAAAATTAATCTTAACTTGTTTTTCAGACAACAGGATCAATCAGATCCTTCTCAAAGATCTTCTGAATTCTGATTTCATCGGTCAACCTTTAATCCACCTATGGACAAACATGTAGCTATTTTTCAACAGGCAGTCATCAAAGATTTACATTTTCATTTGGGATCAGAGAATACCATCAAACATAACTTATCAAGAGCTGAACAACTAGCCTTAACACACCTTAGAAATAATACTAATATAGTCATTCTTTCTGCTGATAAGGGTGGTGCGGTTGTAGTCATGGATTCCGATTATTATTGGGAGGAGGGAAATAGACAGTTGTCTAACCCTCATCACTACATGAACATGACAACTGACCCAACACCCAATTTCAAAAGGGAAATAGATGACTTTTTACAGGAGGCTGTGGAGGCTGGCATAATTTCCGATAAGATTAAATTACACTTGATGGTTAAAGATCCTGCAAAACAGTATCTATATTTGCTACCCAAAATCCACAAATCTCTCCATCATCCGCCAGGTAGACCCATTGTATCTGGGATTGGATCACTTACTGAACTCCTATCTGCTTTTCTAACTGAAAAACTCAAACCCCTTTTGGCACTCATCAGAGCTAGACTCCAAGACACCACAGAATTTTTGCAAATTGTTTCTGATTCACAATTACAGCCACATTGGCTAATGTGCACTCTAGACGTTAAGTCTCTTTACACCAGTATTCCACACTGGGCTGGATTAGTAGCATTGGATTTTTGGTTAAACAAAGCAAACATTTAGAATTCCACACTGCGCTGGATTAGTAGCATTGGATTTTTGGTTAAACAAAGCAAACATTTATTCCCCTGGATTCAATACATTATTGATTTGTATGGCTGAGTATATCCTCACCAAGAATGTTTTCTATTTCAAACAGGATTGTTATTGGCAAATACAGGGTACGGCAATGGGTGCTTCATTTGTACCTATTTATGCTGACCTGTACATGGGATATGTAGAGGAACATATCATTAATGATGAGTTACACAACATATATATACCTGAAATTGACATCTGGAGAAGGTACTTGGATGACTGTTGGCTGGTTTGGAAAGGTGGTACAGATTATTTACAGGAATTTGTGGAACATCTTAATGGAAATATATGGGGTGTCGAATTTACGGTTGATTACCATCATAATGAAATACACTTTTTGGATGTCTTTTTACAGCGTCTACCTGATAACACCCTCAAAACTTCTGTATTTCGCAAATTTCCAGAAAACAATACCTTGCTCCATGCCAACAGTCTACATCCCAAGCATACTATTAATAACATCCCCAAATCCCAGTTTTTGCGGATAAAAAAGATATGTTCCTCTGAACAAGATCTGAAACAACATCATGATGATTTAGCCAACAGATTTCTTATTAGAGGTTATTCCGGACATACTATTCATTCTGCCATGCAATGGAGTAAAAACTATACCAGGGATACATTATTGGAATACAAAGAACATCACAGACAGACCGACTATGATACCTGTAGATTTGTCACAACCTATGGCAGAAATACCAAGCACCTTCTGGACATCATAGACAACCATTGGAATGTACTAAAGTCTCACTCTGTTTTAGAGGATTATTTGGGGGACAGATGTTCATTCTCTTATAGAAAGGGCAAAACATTAGCATCACATTTCTCCCATTACAAGAAAGCAACTTCTAGGGATGACACTCTATCCCAGAGGACACTAACGGGTGAAAAACTGGTTGGAACTTACCCCTGTGGACACTGCAGTTTTTGTAGCTACATATTCAAAACCAAAACATTCACTAGTAAGAATACGGGACATCTATATAATATTGGTTGTTTTGGTAATTGTAGCTCAGATTGGATTGTCTATCTTGCAACATGCACCTGTCAAGCTTTTTATGTTGGGCAGACATCTAGACAATTCCGAATTAGAATATCTGAACATCTGGGGGATATCAGGAATGCCAGGATCACCAATGCCCTATAAAGACACTCATTGAATCATCCCACTGCTAAATTTACTTTTACTATCATAGACAACATTACAGGTAATCATGCTTTCAAAACTGGATGGCATGAAATTCTTAACAATAAAGAAAGAAAATGGATAGTGAAACTAGGAGGTTTGTTTTCCCCTGGACTCAATGATAAATTATAAATACTGTTTTTTTTTTCAGGTTAAATGTTTATGCCTGATTTGTTTAATTGATTTGATTATTTTAAAAATACATATATATTTTTTCTCATATACATGCTATTTGAACTTTGTACAAATATATATATGTGTGTATTTATGTATTAACCATATATATTTCTTATGACAGGAAATTATGTCATTATTGTTGAGGTATTTAAGGTAGGGCTTTTTCTTCAAAGTGTATTATCTACTGACGAAAGCCATGTGCTGAAACCGGTCTAGTATTCAGCTTAATAAAGCTATTTGTATCAGTCCTTTCTGGTGCTGGCATTTTTTTCATTTTGTTCGGACTAACTTGCTTGCCATGCACCAGCCGTACTTGCTAGCTTTTTTCTCTTTGCCTACTAGGATATTGGATCCCCCGGTGGGACAATGGATTAGTTGATCCAGGGCGTTGGAATTTATGAATTCCAAGAACCGTTGGGAAAAGGAGTTGGTACCCGAGTAGTTTTCCCAATTAATGGCAGGGTAGTTGAAATCATCTAGTATTAAGGTGTTTGGTTGTATCTTAATATTTTCCAGTATGTTTAGGAAGGTGTAGTGAGAATCTTGGGGTATGGTAGGGGGGTCTGTAGCAAGCTACAATTTGGATTGCAGTCTTACCTAGTGTTAGTTGCACCTGGAGAATTTCAAATGCATTGTGTTGGGCAACTAGCCTGGAGGTGTGAATATCCTTGGTGAATATGGACACTCCTCCACCTTTAGTGTTTTGGTCTTGGTTTTGTGGCCGAAAAGCATGGTAAGAATTGTAGCCTGGTATTGCAGGGGTGCTCTCTGGAGCCTTGAACCAGGTCTCAGTCACTGCACAGATATCGATGTTCTCCATTTTCAGGAGTGCCTCGAGAGAGTGCATTTTGAGGTTTAGACTTCTAGCATTGAGTAGCATTACCTTCAGATTTTGCATGCTTGTATCTGTTACAGTGGTGGTTTTATCCTTTGAACCTTGCCTAAAAAAGGCACTATAGGGGTGGCAAGAGCTTTAGCTAGTAACCTGAATACCAGGGGTGACAGGTGCAGACCATCTCTGGCAAAGCATCATGGTTTGTCGATCATGTCTTCCCAGGCAGACAAATATTGGATCCCCTTTGAATGACACCAGAAGCTTAGCCAATTGTTGAAGTCAATCATTTTGTCCTTATACTGTGGTATCATTCTGGGTGAAGGCAGGATGCTACTCAGGGCTAGGGTCATACCTGCCTGGGTCACATGATCCAAGAGCTCTTCCATGTCTCTTTTCATGTAGTCCAGGGAGGTACGTCTCAAGTCATTTACTCCAGCATGGACAATGACAGAGTCGTATTTGTACTTGTGGAGTGACCTGAGTGCATGCTTTATGTGGCGGATCCTGGCACCCGACAGCCAGCTGACTGTAATTTTCTCCTTGTTCACCCTGGTGAGTGGGACATCAGTGTGCCTGACTATAGAGTCACCTATGACTAAAGTGTTGGGTACATTGTCTTGTCTTAGGGGCTGTTGTTGGGTGGCACACTGGTGTTGTGAGCTATGTGTCACTTTGGTTGTGACTGGTGTTTGTTTGCATTTCGGCTTCAGAGGTCCTTGTTGCTTGGGCAGGTTAATGTTAAGGGCCTCCGCATATGTGGGTTTAGTATTGCTATGTGTGGAAGTTGATGGTGTGGGGTTTGAAGGACTATGAGTTGCTAGAGGTGTAATGCAGGTGTTAGCCTTCTCCTCTTGACTGTCTAGCACAGTCTTGACTGGAGAGGGCTGAAAACATAAGGGATGCCTTTCACAGTTTCTATACATCTGTCACTATACAAACCTGCTGAAAGGGACATTGGCCATCAGTGGGACTTACTGGCAACTAAAAAGAACTGAGTAGATAAGGAGGAAAGAGAAAACCTCAGTGAACCTATAACTTGTTATGAGGTCAAAATGGTGACTGGGCAACTTAAAGCCCATAAGGTTTCGGGGATCGATGGTATTCCTGAGGATCTTTACAAACCGGGGAAGCCCACTGGCTGGCCCTGATGAAAGTGTTTAACATTATGGTTCATGTTCCAGATCCCTATCTGGATTTAAATTAAGCTGTTCTAACCTTGATCCCCAAGACTTAGAATGACAGACTTGCAATGAGTAATTTTTAGACCAATTTCCTTGATTATCTTGACCTAAAAATTCTGGCTAAAATCTTGGCCAATAAATTGGACAAAGCGCTGACATGATTAATCCCTCCTGATCAGAATAGCTTTATAAAAGGTAGGGATATTTCTTAAAACTGGTGGGAAGTAGAATCCTTTCTATTTTAGTCAAACAAAAGCATGAATTAGGCATGCATAGTTCTATTTGATATAAAAAAGGCATTTGACATGGTTAGTTGGGAGTTTATGTTTAATGTCTTAGATCAAAAGGGCGTGGGACCTAACTTTTTAGGCTAAGTTAAGGTTGTTTTCAATATCCCCACTTTTTGGGTCTTAGTTAATGGAGGTCAGTCAAAACCAGAAGCAATACCAGACAGGGGTTGCCCCTCTTCCCAGGACTTTTTCTTCTAGTTATGGAGTCACTACATCTAGTTAGATCCACTGTTGACAAATACAGAGTTCAAGGGGGAGCAGACAGCTCATTTTTGCTCTTGGCTGATGACTGCATACTGTTGAGTTCTAATTTGCCTAACATTTTTGAAAAAGTTATAGACTGTTTTCATGCCTTTGGGAGAGTTTTGTGTTTGTCATACACCCTTAAGAAATCTGCAGTGATTAATTGAAGTTGCATCAATTTTGAGATGGACTACAGGAGTATTCCCTGTATTGCATGCTATAGGTATTTGGGCCTAATTGTTAGGATTTCTTTTACTGCAGCTATAAATAAAATGTTAATGAATTAACCTCTTTAATCTCCACTCCTATTCCTAAGATTAGTAACGTTCCAATATTGCTGGAAGATCTTGAGCAGTGCAAACTAATGTCTTCAGCATGTACTTTACTTAGCCAAAACACCCAGAGATATATTTTTTTTACAAAATATTACTAATGATGCAGTACTTGGGAAAGTGGGCAGAAGAGTCTGTCTCTGTCTCAGTGGCCCACACTCTTAAGATATATGATATCTGGGATTTCCCTGCATCTTGCAAGTTATATAGACACCTTTCATCTTAACCAGATTATCAGGGAAAACTCCCAATGAGGTAGGAAACCTATGAGGAAATCTGGGCATCAATCCTAGTCCCATGGGTACAAATACCCCTTTAATTACCAGAACAAATCTACTCTCATAGTGTGGAACATAGTAATGGGGAAAGGGTCTTTCAGACTACATCTGGCACCACCTAGTTATCTAGACATTAGTTATTTAGGGAGTATGCTCCCTCTGGCTGAAAAGGGGAGTCCAAAATTGGTTCTAACTTATGGATGGCCAAGTCACACACAGGTTGAAGAAGCAGTTTAATCTTTTATGTAAAAGTTCTAACCTGCAGGCACGAGGCTGCTTTTGTTTATAATCAGACCAAACATGGAAGTACATATATCTCTCAATAAAATCTGGTAGAATAATGCCTTGGCATAAATGGGGTACTATACTCATGAGCAGATCTAGTACCACCTATAAGTACCTAAGCATCTGATGCGGGATAAGTGGAAATCCTAGGAGAACATCTTTCTGAATGAATGAATGAATGGTTTATGGAGCCAGTCTGCCAGGTAAGTAAATTTAAATGATGGCCCAAGTATCAGAGACAACAAAAGAGAACAGTGTTTAGATTATGGAGGACCAGGCATAACCAAAACAGGCACTGTTGGCAATGTAGGGGAGATGCTGATGTAACACACGTTTTTGGAATGCCATGAGATCCAGCCATATTGGGCTTATCACCTCCAAAGACTGAATGGTATTTCTAAGCTACCAGTGACACTGGGCTGGAGGTTCTGTCCCTTTGAAATCATCCCTTACTCATAATTTAGTATTACCACATTATAGAAATATCCAGGGTATTAGCTGGTGTCACCAAACTTTTTTGAGCTACCCAGTGAAAATCAAAAGCCAGATCTGCAACCTTGTTAGTAGACAATATTTTGCATAAGCATCTAGGATATATTATTTATTTACTTACTTAAAAGGTTTTGGCAGACTAAACAATATACCAGGTCAATGACAGAAGCTGTTAACATCCTTTGATAAATCTAACTGAAACAAGTACTTTGGGACCATTTGATGTTGAATACAATGCACTGACTTTAGATGTTGCATATTTACTGTCTCTCTATATGGATTGTTGAGCTTTGTATATATTGTGCATAGCAGCTTATATAAGTTCTTTAGTCAATGACCTGGAGTTTTTTATAAGACTCAGATGGTTGTACTTCTTTTTTAAGTTGTTTTATTTTAACTGTTTCTTGTTTAGTGTTCTATGTTTGAAAATCATTAAAATTCAGCATAAAAAGTAACTGCCAATAACTCATACTGTAATCTAATGTAATATGCAAATCACTTTTTGTTCATAGGTTCATAGGTTCATACTAGGCTATCTGCCCAAGGGCATTTATAAGCCTAGCCCATAGTTATGTGGCTTTCGTCACCCCTTTAGTTTGAATAAAAACTATGCCTATCATTTTTCTGTGCCTCTGTCAAGCAGTGACACTGAAGTAATCCCTGGGGTATATCTGCGATCTCCCATCCATTGGTCAAGATTCCTCTTGAACAAGGCCAGCAAGGTGCTCTGCCTCACATGTACCGGGATTTTGTTCCACAGCATAGGGAGTCTCTGGGTGATGAATCTGTCCCTCCAGCACGTTCTATTTATAACCGTGTCAAGGTTTAAGTCTCCCGCCCTTGTGGTTCTGAGGGATCTAGATTTTTTGAGGTGAAGCATATTCATCAAATCTGGGTTTGACATGGCCTTATATGTCAGGCACAGGTCACCTCTGAGCAAGCGGTATGAGACTGAATAGAGCTGGAGTTCTTTCAGTCGGGCAGCATAAGACATATTTTTGAGACCCTTTATCCTTTTGGTGAGGAACTTTTGGGGCCTTTCAAGCTGCAGCAGGTGTCTGGTCAGATACATTCCGAACAGGGCATTGTACTCAATCATAGGTCTAATGAGTGATGAGTACAGGGGGACGATGACCTCCCTTGATCTAGATGTGAATCCCTTCATGATCAGGTGGGCGATATAGAAGGTTTTCCTAACTACTTTAGCAACATGAGTGTCAAACGATAGGCTACTGTCAACTTGGGTCCCCAGATCCCTGATGACTTTTTCTGTGCTCAGTGGATTGCCACCTATATGGTAGCTAGGGGTAACCTTGTTTTTCCCGAAGGGTATGACTATGCATTTTTTGGCGTTTAACTTCAGGCCATGGCTCTGGCATCAGTTATCCGTTTCTGTGAGGCCCTTCTGGAGGATATCTGTGTCAGATGTGTTTTCGACTATGGCCCAGTTTGCAGTCATCTGCAAACTTTGTCAGCCATAACCCTCCTGTGTTTGCTTGTACTTCAGAAAAGTAGATGCCGAACAAGAGTGGACCCAGGACTGAGCCCTGTGGGACACCACTTGTGACAGGCTTTGAGTCTGACATGGCTCCAGCAACTCTGACCCTGTGGGTTCTGTCACTTAGCCAGTTTGCAACCCATCTTGTGATGTATGGGTTTACATTCAAGCTGATGAGTTTTTCGATGATACCTGAGTGGGGTATTGTGTCAAGGCCTTTGCCAGGTCGAGGTAGGCTGTATGGACTGCCTTTCCCTCATCAATGGCCTTGGTGACTGTCTCAAAAGTCAACCAAGTTTAAGAGGCAGGATCTGCCTTTGACAAAGCCAAACTGGGTTGGATCCAAAGTCTGCAAGTTCCCTATGTCTTTATTTATGAGTTCCATTATGATCCTCTCCATGGCTTTGCAGATAAGGCTTGTCAAGCTAATGGGCGGTAATTTCCAGGGTCTGTGGAGGCACCGCCTTATGAAGTGGGACCACAGTCGCGTCGCCACTCCTTGGAGTGCGTATCCTGAGGTGAGGCTAAGATTAAACAGCTGTCCTAACTGTGGGTTTAATTCCTCGTTGAGTTCATGAAGCACACAGCCGGGGACACCATCCGTCCCATGGATGCTGTGTTTTTGCCTTAGTGAGGGCAGTTCTCACCTGGGCGTTGGAGATGTTTGGGGGCTACAATCCTCTGGAATAGATATCTCTCCTTTTGGGGAGGGGAGAAGTTTGCACTGAACCTGTCAGCCAGTATGTTAGCAATGTGTGTAGGTTCAGTAATTTTCACATCATTTTGAACTAATTCTGAGCATATCTGGGAGTTTCCTCCTAGGTTTCTAACATAGCTAAAGAAGGCCTTATGATTGTCTTTAGAGTCCTTGGCGATTTTTCTCTCAAAATTTGCCTTGGATGATTTTATGAGAGCTCTTAGTTTTTACTTATAATGATCAAAGGTGTCTTACCTTTCAAGGATTTTGCTCTATCTTGTAGTAGCTTCCTCCTTTTGTTGTAGAGCTTGTTTATGGCTGGGGTCCACCAGACTGGACGCTTGCCTTTGGTACAGAGAGTCTTAGTTTTGTTTGGGATTGCCTGATCCATGCAGTCCTGTAGGTGCTGGTAGAAGGCATTTGTAAGTGATTCAGCGGTTTGAGTAATGTTTACCACTGGCTCAGGGGCCTTAAAGGAGACCACACTAGTTTTTAGAAGTGTGAAATCGGCTTTTGAGAAGTTTTTCACTGTGGTCTTTTTTGTTTCAGGTGGGGCGGGATGAGGACCTCCAGCGAGATTAGTTTATGATCTGATCTCACCAGTGAGGGGTATACTTCGGTGTTGAACATTTTGATCCCATGTTTGTGATGATGAGATCAAGTATGTTTTCTCCTCTTGTGGGGATGGTGACTAGTTGTTCCATGGCATTTGAGTTTATGAACTCCAGGAATCTTTGGGTTAGAGTGTTCGGGCTTGAGTAGTGTTCCCAGTCTATATTAGGGTAGTTGAAGTCACCTAGTATGATGGTGTTTGGAGATACATTTATCCCTCCAATGTTTTCAGGAAGGCCATGTGAGGTTCCTGAGTTTGAGAGGGTGGCCTGTAACATGCTACAAATTGCAGAGCAGTCTTGCCTATGGTTAATTGCACCTGGATGGTCTCCGATGCATCGTGCGTTGCCACCAACCTTGAGGTGTGGGTGTCCTTTATGAATATGGGCACCCCCCCTCCTTTCTTGGTGTTGTCCGGATTTTGGGGCCGGAACGCATGATATGAGGTGAAACCTGTTAGTGCTAGGGTGCTCTCAGGAGCCTTGAACCAGGTTTCTGTCACAGCACAGACATCGATGTTCTCCATATTGAGAAGGGCCTCGAGTGCGTGCATCTTGAGAGTGAAACTTCTGGCATTGAGCAGCATTACCCTTAGTTTTTTTCCTTTTTGGTGTTCTAGGGTGGTAGGTTTAGAATTTGAGCCTTGCCTAAAAAAGGCACTATGGGGTGGCAAGAGCCTTTGCCAATATCCGGAAGCCCAGGGGTGACAGGTGCAAGCCGTCCCTTGTGAAGCAGCGTGGCTTGTCCAGCATGTCATCCCAGGCAGACAGACATTGGATCCCCTTTGAATGACACCAGAATTTAAGCCAATTATTAAAGCTGATCATCTTATCACTGTATTGTGGCATCATTCTAGGTGAAGGTAGGATACTGCTCAAGGTCAGGGTCATACCTGCCTGGGCTACATAATCAGAGAGCTCCTCGATGTCCCTTTTCATGTAGTCCAAGGAGGTACGTCTCAGGTCGTTGACACCAGCGTGGACAATGACTGAGTCGTACTTGTACCTGCTGTTGAAAGACCTGAGTGCTTGCGTTATGTGGCGGATTCTAGCGCCCGACAGGCAGCTTACTGTGACCTTCTCCTTACTCAGTCTGGTGAGCGGGACGTCAGTGTGTCTGACTATGGAATCACCAATGACAAGTGTGTCTGGCATTTTGTTTGGCCTTAAGGGCTGTGACTGTTTGACACTCTGACTGTGTGGTCTATGTGTTGCATGTGTTGGGTCGTGAGGTGGTAGTTGTTTGGGTGTCTGCTTTGGTGGCCTCTGCTGTTTTGGTAAATTTTTGATCAGAGCCTCCGAGTATGTCTTTGTGTGAGTATGTGTATGATTTGAAGTTGTGATGGTACCATGTGTGACTGGGTATGTATTGTGTGTGGTTACCTTCTCCTCCTGTCTGGTCTTGCCAGTCCTTATGTTGAGAGAGCTCAGCCTCCAGTTTGGCCGTATAGTTGCATCTCTCGCATGTATTTGTGTTTTGTGGGAGGAGGAGAGGATTGTCTGTGTACATGAGGCAATTGTAACATTGCCTCAATATTCCCAGGTTCACCAGTTGAGCTGGAGAGGGCACTAGCAACTGATCCCTCGACATACTAGAAGTAGTAGATAAAGAGACTTTCAAAGGACTCGGGAAGTGGGTTTTAGGCTGGTGGGGTACTATCTATAATAAGAGTGCTTTATCAAGGTGCAAGTACTGTAGGAGTAAGTGCTAGGCTTTACAGATAGAGAATAGTCTACTTGGGAATCAAGTAGAGATGAAATTTTCAGTTATAGGATATGCTGGTTAGATCAGCAGTACAGCTCGAGGAAGGTAGTTCTAAGGGAAAATTTGAAGAGTGGAATTTAGATGGCCCGAATAGTTAACCTTGTTTAACCGCCGCTGCTCTTGTGTGCAACAGTGGCAACTCAGCTAAATCAGCTAACGCGTTTAGCGTGTTTTATAGCAGGGGCTGAAGGGAGCTAGGAATTGGCCCAAAACGACCAATGGACTACTAGTTTCTGGCTGAAACTTCACCAAATCGGACAGAAAGGCAGCTCAGTGCCTCCCACTCCCACTGGTAAGCAAAGAAACTTCCCTCCTCCCTAATAAGGCAATGGATCAGTAACAGGAACTATAAACAAAGCCCAGGGATCAGCAACTCTGAAACTGGACTACTCTAGTTCAGTAAGGCGGAAAACAAGAGATTTTTTGTTTTATTACAGAGATAAGGAAAAAACAGACAGTAAATGCTATAAATGCTGTAAATCGGCTAGCACTTTAGTGTGTAGCCTACAGAAACAATTTGCAACAATTAGTAACTTAAAGTGCAATAAACAGTGTAAAATGCAGAAATCACTTAAATTAGCAGTAAAACAGGCGAAATGCAGTTGCTAGCTTAATAACAGTGGGAAAGCCACAAAAATACTTATATCTGGTAGAAAGTCACTCTTTTAGCTCTCTGCTGCTTGGATCACTCTGCAGGCCACCACGATGATCTGTGCTGAGTTGGTACAAGCTGGAAAACGCGTGTTTAGCGTGTTTTATAGCAGGGGGCTGAAAGGAGCTAGGAATTGGCCCAAAACGACCAATGGACTACTAGTTTCTGGCTGAAACTTCACCAATTCGGACAAAAAGGCTGCTCAGTGCTTCCCACTCCCACTGGTAAGCAAAGAAACTTCCCTCCTTCCTAATAAGGCAATGGATCAGTAACAGGAACTAAAAACAAATAGTGGGAAAGCCACAAAAATACTTATATCTGGTAGAAAGTCACTCTTTTAGCTCTCTGCTGCTTGGATCACTCTGCAGGCCACCACGAGGATCTGTGCTGAGTTGGTACAAGCTGGAAAACGCGTGTTTTGCGTGTTTTATAGCAGGGGGCTGAAAGGAGCTAGGAATTGGCCCAAAACGACCAATGGACTACTAGTTTCTGGCTGAAACTTCACCAATTTGGACAAAAAGGCTGCTCAGTGCTTCCCACTCCCACTGGTAAGCAAAGAAACTTCCCTCCTTCCTAATAAGGCAATGGATCAGTAACAGGAACTAAAAACAAAGCCCAGTTAACTTTCTCTTCTTCCAGGTACATGAAAGATGAATTTTGTTGAAACCCTGCCAGGCTAAACTGTGTCCATATAAGGCTTCTTTTTCAGTGCCTAATAATGCTTACATATTTTATGTGCTAGTTTTCTACTGATTTTTATCAAAATACAACGCACAGCAAACAGAGTCTTTGCATGCATATAACAAGATAGTAAAAGTACATATGAAGTTCTCGTGGCCTAAAATGTTTTGCAAGGAAAGATTGTAGTAGGGACTGTGCACTATGAATCTTCACTGGACACAAAGCCACAGGTGTATGTACCAAATGTTTTATTTGACATTATGCTAACTGCCCCAGATGTTTCCTTCACTTCTAACATTTCTTTCAAGTTGACATTTATTTTATTAATAAATAAAGACACTTGTCTGATCAGCTGTTTTCAGTTCTTTGCGAGCTGTTAAAATATTCCATTTATTTTGATAATGTCCAGTAGAGCTCAGTTGTCATCACTGTAAGAGATACTCATAACTGCCCATGTTCTCTGTAGCACTGTCTTGGTTAGTTGTGGATAGTCTATATTTACTCTGATTTGGAATAAAATAGGTGGACCTTTAATTTCTGAGTTCCATCAAAACTTCTTTAATAGGGCCCTTTGGGTAGCTGTTTTATGTCTGATTCTACTTATTCAATCCACTCTCTTACCAAAGTGTACTTCATTAGTGGTGTGTCTGCTAATTCTGACAAAAGGCTTCTTTTGCTATGCTGTTTGTAGTATAGGGTGGATGAAGGCTGATCTAGAATAGCTATGTGTTGCTTGCAGTAGGCCTTCTAAAAGTACACATGGAAAGACTGCTAATAGTGAGATCTTTGAATACTTAAAATCTAAATATCTTATGGCTTAGTTATTGCAGGTGTGAGGTAAAGGCAAAAGTTGCATTTCTAATAAGGTAACTACAAACATCTCCAAGTGTATCATACCACCTGCAGACACAAAGGTATCATCAGTGAAGTAAATAAATTTTCCTATTTTTCCAAAATTCACAGGTGTAAACAGACTGACTTTTCTCCAAGAACTTAGCACTGTATTACAGAAAGTCTGTGTGTGTGTGTGTGTGTGGGGGGCACATTGGTTTCATTGTTACTTCAATACTCTGATAGAATAGTTGATTTAAAAAAGTAGAGAAACTGTACGTTAATACCAGTTCTAAACATGCAGATACAAAAACTTTAGCTGAGTTAAAATATAGGTTCATAGGTAGGTACTAGGCTATCTGCCCGAAGGCATTTATAAGCCTAGCCAGAATGTGTTGGCTTTCGCTGCCCCCTTAGATTAGTTACCTGTGCCTCTGTCCAGCAGAGCCACTGAAGTGATTCCCGGGGTAAACTTTGTTTCCCATCCACTCATCAAGGTTTCTCTTGAAGAGTGTTAACGAGGAGCTCTGCCTAATGTAGATTGAAATCTTGTTCCAAAGCATGGGAAGTCTCTGTGACAGGAATCTATCCCTCCAGCACATCCTACTTATTGTTCTGGTGATGTTTAGATCCCTAGAGCATGTGGCTCAAGGGGATAAGCTTTTCTTTAGGTGGAGCATGTTGACCAGTTCTGGGTTGGACATGGCCTTGTATGTCAGGCAGAGATCACCTCTGAGTAGGCGGTATGCAACCGAGTACAGCTGGAGTTTCTTCAGTCGAGCTGCATAGGGCATCTGTTTGAGGCCAGTGATCCTCTTGGTGAGGTACTTCTGTGGTCTTTCCAGCTGTTGAAGGTGTCTTGTAAGATACATCCCAAATGGGGCATTGTACTCTATGATGGGTCTGATGAGCGATGAGTAGAGGGGCACAATGACCTCTTTTGATCTGGATGCGAACCCTTTTGTGATAAGGTGTGCCACGTAGAAGGATTTTCTAACCACTTTGGCAATGTAATTATCAAAGGAGAGTTTACTATCAACTTGTGTCCCCAGATCCTTTATTACGTCTTCCGTATTTAGGGGACTACCACCTATGTAGTAGTTTGTGGGTACTTTGTTTTTTCCAAAGGGGATGACTATGCACTTTTTGGCATTTAGCTTGAGGCCATGATTTTGACACCAGGAGTCCGTCTCAGTGAGACCCTTTTGGAGGATGTCTGTGTCAGCCGGAGAGTCAATTATAGCCCCTAGTTTGCAGTCATCTGTGAACTTGGTCAGCCATAGTCCTCCTGTGCTTGCCTGTACCTCTGAGAAGTATATGCCGAACAGGAGGGGTCCTAGGACTGAGCCCTGGGGAACGCCACTTGTAACCAGTTTAGAGTCAGACCTAGCTCCCGCAACTCTTACCATGTGGGTTCTGTCCATGAGCCAGTTGGCAACCCATCTTGTGACGTAGGGGTTTATGTTCAGGCTGGTGAGCTTGTCTATAATACCAGAATGAGGAATGGTATCAAAGGCCTTTGTGAGGTCTGGGTAGGCTGTGTGTACCACCTTTCCCTCATCTTTAGACTTAGTAACTGTCTCAAAGAAGTCCACCAGGTTTAGGAGGCATGATCTGCCCTTAACAAAGCCGAACTGGGTAGGGTCCAGTGTTTGGAGGTTCCCAATGTCTCTGTTAATGAGTTCCATGATGATGTGCTCCATAGCCTTGCAGACCAAGCTAGTCAGGCTTATAGGGCGATAGTTCCCGGGGTCTGTTGTGTCTCCACCTTTGTGGAGCAGAATACCCGTTGCTGTGCACCACTCTATGTGTATGCAACCTATGGAGAGGCTGAGTTTGAACAGTGTGTTTAGGTGAGGGGTTAGTTCGTCTTTGAGCTCGTGTAGGAAACAGCCTGGGACACCGTCCAGTCCCATTGATGCTGTGTTTTTGGCTTTGGAGAGGGCTGTTTTAACCTGAGTGTCTGCGATTTCAGGAGCTCTACATTCTTCTGGTAGGCCCTTTTGGGGGTGAAAGGGGGCTGAAGTTTGTGCTGAACCTGTCTGCCAGGATGTTGGCAATATCAGTCGGTTCAGTGTATTTTGCACCATTCTGCACGAACTCTGAGCAGATCTGAGCATTGCCACTTAGATTCTTGACATAGCTAAAGAATGCCTTGTGGTTATCTTTGGAGTCCTTGGCAATTTTTCTTTTGAAACTCGCCTTGGATGATTTTATGAGGGATCGTAGTTTCTTGCTGATACTGATCAGGGATGTCTTCCCTTCTTGGGATTTTACTCTTTTCTGTACTAGTTTCCTCCTTCTATTGTATAGCTTTTTTTATGGCAGGAGTCCACCAGACTGGCTTCCTTTTCTTGGAGGAGTGAGTCTTGGTTTTGCTTGGGATAGCACGATCCATGCATTCTTGTAGGTGCCCGTAGAATGCATTAGTAAAGGATTTTGCAGCTTGGACAATGTTATCCTTTAGCATGGGGGCTTTGAAACTTTCCACCTCGGTCTTAAGTAACGTGAAGTTTGCTTTTGAAAAGTTTTTCATGGTGGTTTCCTTGTCCGGGGGTGGGGGCGGAATGTGGATATCCAAAGTGATTTGTTTATGGTCAGATTTAACCAGTGAGGGGTTGACATCCGGTGTGGAGCACCAGTCGCCCATGTTGGTGATGACCAGGTCCAATATGTTGTCATCTCTGGTGGGAGTGTAGACCAGTTGATCCAGGGCGTTTGAGTTTATAAATTCTAGGAACTGTTGGGCTAGGGAGTTAGTACTTGAGTAGTTCTCCCAATTAATGTTTGGGTAATTGAAATCACCCAATATTAGGGTGTTTGGTAGGACCTTTATATTTCACAGTGTTTCCAGAAATGCAGAATGGGGGTCCTGGGACATGGTGGGTGATCTGTAGAAAGCTACAATTTGAATTGCAGTATTACCTGTTGTTAGTTGCACGTGGATGATCTCTGAAGCATCGTGCTGTGCCACTAACCTGGAGGTGTGGGTATCCTTGATGAATATGGATATGTCCCTGTCTTTTCTACTTTGGTCTGGGTTATGTGGCCGAAATGTATGGTATGAGTTGCAGCCTGGTAGTGCTGGGGTGCTCTCTGGAGCCTTAAACCAGGTTTCTGTTACTGCACATATATCGATTTTCTCCATACTGAGGAGTGCCTCGAGTGTGTGCATTTTGAGGTTTAGACTTCTGGCATTGAGTAGCATTACCCTCAGTTTTTTGTTACTTGTGCTATTTATGGCGGTGGGTTTGTCTTTTGAGCCTTGCCTAAAAAAGGCACTATGGGGGTGGCAAGAGCCTTGGCCAGTATTCGAAAGCCTAAGGATGACAGGTGCAAGCCGTCTCTAGCGAAGCAGCGTGGCTTATCGAGCATGTCATCCCAGGCAGACAGACACTGGATCCCCTTTGAATGACACCAGAAACTTAGCCAATTGTTGAAATTGATAATTGTTTCTTCATACTGTGGTATCATTCTTGGTGAGGGCAGGATGCTACTCAGGGTCAGGGTCATACCGGCCTGGGCTACAAGATCAGAGAGCTCTTCCATGTCTTTTTTCATGTAGTCCATGGAGGTACGGCTCAGGTCATTCACACCAACATGGGCAATGACAGTCGTATTTGTACTTGTTCTGGCATGACCTGAGTGCTTGTGTTATGCGGCGGATCCTGGCAACCGACAGGCAGCTAACAGTAACCTTCTCCTTATTCAGCCTAGTGAGTGGGACGTCAGTGTGCCTGATGCTAGAGTCACCTATTACTAGTATGTTGGGTATGTTATTTTGCCTTAAGGACTGTGATTGCATGGCACACTGGTTTTGAGAACTATGTGTTTCATGATTTGTGTTGGGAGTTGGAGGTTGCTTGGATGTCTGCTTTGGTGGTCTCTGTTGCTTTTGCAGATTTTTATTTAGAGCCTCCGAGTATGTTTTCGTGTATTTATGTGTGTTTTTTGCCGGTGCTGGTTTAATGGGTCTATGTAAGACTGGTGGTGTGAAGCAAATATTTCCCTTCTCCTCTTGACTGTCTGATCCAGCCTTATAGGTTCATACTAGGCTATCTGCCCTAGGGCATTTATAAGCCTAGCCAGAGTGTGCTTGGCTTTCGCCACCCATTTTAAATTAATTTTGCTATGCCCTTTTTCGAGGTTAGTAAACTGTGCCTCTGTCTAACAGTGACACAGAAGTGATACCCGGGGTAAACCTACGATCTCCCATCCACTCATCAAGATTCCTCTTGAAGAGAGTCAATGAGGGACTCTGCCTAACCTGGACTGGGATTTTATTCCAGAGTGAAGGGAGCCTCTGGGTTATGAATCTGTCCCTCCAGCATGTCCTATTTATTTCAGTGCTGAGGTTCGAGTCTCTCAAGCGCGTAGCTCGATGGGATTTGGATTTTCTGAGGTGCAGCATGTCCATTAATTCCGGGTTGGACATGGCTTTATACGTCAGGCACAGATCGCCTCTGAGCAGGTGGTATGCTACTGAGTAGAGCTGGAGTTTCTTTAACTGGGCAGCATATGGCATCTGTTTGAGCCCTTTGATCCTCTTGGTGAGGTACTTTTGGGGTCTTTCCAGTTGCTGCAGGTGTCTGGTAAGGTACATCCCAAAAGGGGCATTGTACTCAATTATGGGCCTGATGAGAGATGAGTAAAGAGGCACGATGACCTCCCCTGATCTAGATGTGAATCCCTTCATAATTAGGTGGGCTATATAAAATGTTTTTCTAAGCACTTTGGCCACGTGGTTGTCAAATGAGAGATTGCTATCAACTTGGGTCCCCAGGTCCCTAATTACTTCTTCTGTACTTAATGGATTACCACCTATGTGGTAATTTGTGGGCACTTTGTTTTTGCCAAAGGGGATGACTATACACTTTTTGGCGTTTAGCTTGAGGCCATGGCTCTAGCACCAGTTGTCTGTTTCTATGAGGCCCTTTCGGAGGCTGCTTGTGCCGGCTGGAGAGTCAATTATGGCACCCAGTTTGCAGTCATCTGCGAACTTGGTCTGCCACAGTCCTTCCATGTTGGCCTGTACCTCTGAGAAATATATACTGAACAAGAGAGGTCCCAGGACTGAGCCTTGTGGGATGCCACTTGTAACTGGTTTGGAGTCTGACATGGCTCCAGCAATTCTAACCATGTGGGTTCTGTCCTTGAGCCAGTTTGCAACCCATCTAGTGACATAGGGGTTTATGTTTAAGCTGGTGAGCTCATCTATAATGCCCGAGTGGGGTATTGTATTGAAGGCTTTTGCGAGGTCCAGGTAGGCTGTGTGGACCACCTTCCCCTCGTCAATGCCCTTGGTGACTGTTTCAAAGAAATCAACCAGGTTTAAGAGGCAGGATCTGCCCTTAACAAAGTCAAACTGGGTAGGATCCAGTGTCTGTAGGTCCCAATATCTTTATTTATGAGGTCCATGATGATCCTTTCCATAGCTTTGCAGACCAAGCTAGTCAGGCTTATGGGGCGATAGTTTCCAGGATCCGTTGAGGCACCACCTTTGTGGAGAGGGACCATTGTTGCTTAATGCCACTCTTTGGGTACATATCCTGTAGTAAGGCTGAGATTGAACAGTAGTTTTATGTTTGGGTTTAGCTCTTCTTGGAGTTCATGTAGGACGCAGCCCGGGACACCATCTGGTCCCATTGATGCTGTGTTTTTTGCTTTGGAGAGGGCAGCACTTACCTGAGCATCTGAGATGTCAGGGGGGCAGCACTCTGCTGGGATAGATATTTGCCCTTTTGGTGGGGGGGAGTTTGCGCTGAACCTGTCAGCTAGGATGTTGGCAATGTCTGTGGGTTTGATGTATTTTTTTTGTCATTTTGGAGTAATTCTGAGCATATCTGAGAATTCCCAACCAGGTTCCTAACATAATTAAAGAAAGCCTTGTGATTATCCTTAGTGTCCTGTGCAATTTTTCTCTCGAAGCTGGCCTTAGACGATTTTATGAGTGCCCGTAGTTTTTTGCTAATACTGATCAGAGATGCCTTCCCTTTTTGGTATTTTGCTCTATCATGTAGTAGCTTCCTCCTTCTATTGTATAGTTTGTTTATGGCTGGGGTCCACCAGACAGGACGTCTGCCTTTGGAGGACTGGGTCTTGGTTTTATTTGGGATTGCATGAGCCATGCATTCCTGAAGGTGTTCATAAAATGCGTTTATAAAGGATTCTGCGGTCTTGGCTGTATTTTCCACAGGCTCAGGGGCTTTGAAGGATTCCACCTTGGTTTTGAGGAGTGTGAAATTTGCTTTAGAGAAGTTTTTCACTGTGGTTTTCTGGGCAGGGGGTGGGGTCGGGATGTAAATATCCAGTGAGATTAGTTTATGGTCTGATCTTACCAGTGAGAGATACACTTCTGGTCTGGAGCATAGAGTCCCCATGTTGGTGATGATCAGGTCCAGTATGTTTTCCTCTCTTGGGGGAGTGGTAACAAGTTGTTCCATAGCATTTGAGTTTATAAATTCTAAGAACCTTTGGGCTAGGGTGTTGGAGCTAGAGTAATGCTCCCAGTCTATGTTTGGGTAGTTGAAGTCACCCAATATAATGGTGTTTGGAGAGACCTTCATATTTTCCAGTGTTCTCAGGAAGGCCGAGTGGGGTTCCTGGGTTTGGGAGGGTGGTCTGTAGCAGGCTATAAACTGGAAGGCAGTTTTACCCACTGTTAGTTGCACATGGGTAGTCTCTGATGCTTCGTGCTGTGCCACCAACCTGGAGGTGTGGGTATCTTTGACGAATATTGATACTCCCCCTCCTTTTGTGGTTCGGTCCATGTTTTGGGACCGAAAAGCATGGTATGAGGTATAACCTGGTAGTGCTGGGGTGCTCTCGGGAGCCTTGAACCAGGTTTCTGTTACTGCACAGATATCAATGTTCTCCATGCTAAGGAGAGTTTCGAGTGCATGCATCTTGAGGTTTAGACTTCTGGCGTTGAGTAGCATTACTCTTGGTTTCTTATCCCTTGTGATACCTATGGAGGTGGGTTTGTCTTTTGAGCCTTGCCTAAAAAAGGCACTATGGGGGAAGCAAGAGCCTTTGCCAATATCCAAAAGCCCAGGGGTGACAGGTGCAAGCCGTCCCTAGTGAAGCATCGTGGCTTGTCGAGCATGTCATCCCAGGCTGACAGGCATTGGATCCCCTTTGAATGACATCAATACTTAAGCCAATTGTTGAAATTGATCATCTTGTCTTCATATTGTGGCATCATTCTTGGTGAGGGTAAGATGGGTTGAGAGATCTTAGCCTCCAGTTTGGCTGTATAATTGCATCTCTCACACGTATTAGTGTTTGGTGGTAGGAGGAGTGGGTTGTCTGTGTACATGAGGCAGTTGTAACATTGCCTCAAAATGCCCAGATTCACCAGTTGGACTGGAGAGTACACCTGAAACTGCCCTTTGGACATGCCTGGATAGGTACAGTAAACTGTTTTTACTGAATGGCTGGTAAGGTTGAATAGAGAGCCTTATCCTTCTGTACAGTATAGGAGGGTCTAGTGCTAGGGTTTATATGTGCTTGCTATGCGTTTTGAGCAAGTGCTGGGCTGAGAAATGAATGGCTTGAGTGCTTAAGTTGAAAGTTTGTCTAGTTCCAAGGGAAAAATTGAAGAGGAGACTTTGTGGAGCCGGGAATAGATATACCCTAGCTAACCGGCGCTGCCTGGCGTGCAAAACCGGGCAAATGCGGTATTTATAGCATGTAAATGAAAGAGATAGAAATGAGCCCAAAACGGACAATAAACTACTAATTTCTGGGCTGAAACCACTACGCCAGGGACAGGCTGCTCAAAGTTCCCCTGTCTCACAGGTGAACAGAGAAACTTCCTTCTATCCAGGTAAGGTATGGGCAAACACAGAGATTGGTAACACACCCCTGAATTCAGCACTTAACCTGAAAACTGGACTATGCTAGCTTAGAAAGGCGGGAAACAAGTATATATATATATATATATATATATATATATATATATATATACATATATTTTTTTTTAGAAAATAAAGCAGATACAATAAAAAAAAATTCTTTAAATGCACAGAAAAGGATGCTTATTGTTATATATCTCAAATCAGAGTTGTAGTCAATGCCACTAGTAATAAAGTAGGAAGAAACACAAATACAGTAAAAGCAGATGAATAGAATGCAATATATATATATATATATATATATATATATATATATATATATATATAAAATAGATATAAAAAAATAGAAAACGAACAACTGATTTAAACAAGTTACCCAATTAACCCGAAAAAAGCTCAAAACTGAGCCCTGCTCCAGCAGTCTTCAATCAGACAAGTTCTAATTGCACACTCCTGCTGCTAGGGTGCAGGGGAACCTTCTCCAAAAAACGATGGCCTGGGTCAGTGCTCAAGTTATACAAACAAAGCTGGATTCAGCAGGCCTGAATCTGGTCTATGCTGCAGCAACAAGGCGCACCATTTTCAGAAAGAAACATTTCAAATAAGCAGGCACAATAAGCCTGCGGCCAGAAATTCCCAGCTCAAAAGGGCAGAATCCAGCCTCCCACAAGAGTGCAGACCACACCTTCTTAATGTAAAACAACTGGCCCAAAGCCCAAGTGCTTAAACCAGAACTAATACACTTTAGAACAGACACTAAGCCTTTAATCAGAAACTCCCAACTCAGAAGGATGTAAGCTTCCTGTCCTGCCACAACAGTGCAACCCACAAACCTTCCTAATGTGAAACAACTGGTCTAAACCCCAAGTGCGTAATCCAAAGGCTTAGAATAACAGTTACAATTTAATTGACTACTAACAAGCAGTAATAAATGCAGCAGAATAAATGCTATTAAGTACTTTTAAGAACAGGCAGCAAGAGCAAAATAAATAATAAAGTAGGAAGAAACACAGTAAGCAGATGAATAAAGTGCAAAAAAATGTTTTTTTCTCTCTCCATATTAGGTGAAATGAGCTAAAGACACTAGACTGGGAGGAGTGTCACAGATCAAATATACAGTAGGGGCGGGCAATTGCAAAGCCACCAAGTATAAAAAGAAAACACCAATAGGGAGGACAGGGTGGGGGGAAAATCAACTCAGAAAAATAACACTTTCAACACAGATCAGAAGCCAGCAAGGGTGTAGCCAGAAATTTACAGTCTGTACTCAAACTTAATGTTGTTGCCCCCACAACCCACCTATCATTTAAAAACTGTAATCAATCCTCAAAATGCTACCCCCCCAATATATAGGAAGAGGACACATTGCTTTCAAACGTTAACCATTTATACCGATAAAAAGTTATTTTACAGGTGCATTCCTTTCCCACAAGGATTCTTTGTATACCTCTATACTGTAAATATTTGTTTATGCAGTTCAAAACATTCTGTACTTTTTGAGTGCTGAAGTTGCCAAGAGATACTCAGAAAAATGTACTCATTTGAGTATACTGAGTACGCCTAGCTACACCCTTGGAAGCCAGCAAATATGATCTAAATCAATCAAGCAAAAGCAATTAGAATACTGTAGAACTTTGGAAAGAAGTGCCAAAAATTATAAGTATCAATTTATACCTTGAGTTGTTTCAGTAGCACTCTCAGTCAGAACTCACTTAGATTCAAGCAATGGATGCAGAGTTATCAAACAGGGAATCTTAATTATACTAGCAAGCCTTGAGACAATCAGATAAAACACACAAGTTATTTGGCCAGTATTTAACAGATCAGGATTAAGGGTGGGGGAAAATAGCACTTTCCACTCAGAAAAATAACACTTTCAACACAGATCAGAAGCCAGCAAATATGATCTAAATCAATCAAGCAAAAGCAACTGGAATACTGTAGAACTTTGGAAAGAAGTGCCAGAAATATACTTATCGATTTATATCTTGAGTTGTTTCAGTAGCACTCTCAGTCAGAACTCAGTTAGATTCAAGCAATGAATGCAGAGGTAACAAACAGGGAATCTTAATTATACTAGCAAGCCTTGAGACATATTATTATTAGTTAAAGCCTTATAAATTAAAAAAAAAATGTTTATGGATGCAAAACACATATCTGTTTAAGTCTTTGGCAATACAAAAACAAAAACAAATCTTTCTCAGTATAAAACAAGTATTTGCCAGTGGTAATCTGGTATTTGTCATTTTTAATCAAAACTTTTCAAAGTATGTCATACCCCTATGAATGTAGAAACTCCTTGCCAAGTTAACCTCATATTTGGGAATGCAAAACAAATTTCAGATGGTACCAGAGAACTTGCTTTTTACTGACAAATCTTTTTCAGTGCAAAATTAGTATTTGACGATGTAACAATTCAGTTTGTATACCAAAATATATTTTAGTGTGAAGCAATCATTTTTCAATGAGAGTTAAGTATTTTCAATGCTCAACAGGTCTCTGTCACCAGTAAAGCAAGACTTTGGGATTCAGAAAAAGTTCTTGCCAGACTAGCCCTTTTCATCATTGGTAGTAGGCTTTAGTAATTCTTAGACAGCCTGACCATAGTGCTTACCTCAAAAAAGTACAAAACCAAAATGGTATGTCTTTCTGACCTACTACAAATGCTAATGAAGCATTTTGAGGGACCACCATATTGTAATTAGACATGATGTTCTCCCTGAAATACCTGTGATAAGTGCCTTACGCAACAACTTAGTAGCATACATCCTTACTGCCAGCATCAGTAATGAACTCTGCCAAAAGCTTGAATTCACCCATTACTTTCAATGGGCGAGATCATGTTAGAGGTTGTGTGCAAGGGCATTTAGCAGACAGGATGTGTGCATGCATGTATGTGTATGCTGATTATGTCAGTGTATGTAGAGGTATGAGTGATGTCAGGTGATTTATGGGTGTATGGGTGGGTGTGTGTTATGAGGAGGAGCCTGTGCTAACATGATGCATTGCAAGGGCAGCTGAAAGGTGTCTGTTAATGCTTGCGATAATCATCAAGCAATTCAGTGACATGCAAATTAGTTGATAATGTGGTTGTTCCTTACTGTGGCTATGTGTCTCTGAATCACTGGTTTCCACAATCATGCTAACAGGCCCATTTTGCAGCAGACTTACCACTCATAGCATGGCCTGATTACAAATCTTGGCCTTTATCAATGTCAAATACATCTTTGTGAATACTAAACATATACTTTCAATGTGAAACAAGTCCTAGTTAATGCTAAACAAAACTTAATATGCCATTAACAAAGACATTTTTACCATTACAAAGACTTGTCTGGTATTGCCAAAGACTTGTTTTTCATAGGCAAATACTTGCTTGTCATGGAGCATGACTAACTTTATATTGGCAAAAACTCATTTTGACATTCATAGGTTCACAGGCTGGTACTAGGCTATTGGCCTAGGGCCTATACAAGCCTAGCCATAACAATTCCCTGGCTATTTCTTCCCACGCTATTTACTTCCCTGGGCCCCTGTCTAGCAGGGTGACTGACGTGATTCCCGAGGTGAATTTCTTTTCTCCTGTTAAATAAAATCAAGAGTTCAATACACAGGAGGTTCAGGTTCAAAAGTTTACTAGTGTACACCAGGAGAAAAAAAACGTACAAATACAGAATTTTGTCTGACATGAAACAGGAAGTATACATTTTTATATAGTCTTTACATTCAAGCTGTGCCCACCTTACTGACGTGGTATGTCACAGGGCATCTACATCACTCTAGCTTACAATGTTCTATTCATTGCTTTATGCTGATGCTGTATATTTTAAAAAAGTTTTCCTCTGGTAACAATACGGCCTTGCTATCCACCTGGTCAGACATAATGTCTTTCTGTAAAGTTACTTCTTCAAGGCTTCAAACTAGTCTGAATACAATAGCAGATTCAGTCTTTTAATACACTTCTTTGTTCCCTGTAACACTTTCCCAACAGCTGCATGCTATCTTAGTAACACATATACAAGGCCAAATCATCCCAGCAGGAAAGAGCAGAAGATTTCATTATTTCACATATTCAATTTCCTGACCCAGCAGATAATCACTTGTGAAAAGCATAAACATTAAAACTTGCTGAGCTGGCAGCTGCCAGGGCCAGAGGTCAGTTTGCTACAAGCCACACTGCAGTTTCAAAACAACTTGCAATTGCACATGAATTCAGCCTTTTTGTTATATCATTAATAGAATAAAATGCATTACATACTACTTTGCTTTTAAACTAGCATTTCACATATATTTAAATGCATATTTTTCTAACATCTCCCATCCAATCGTCAAGGTTCCTTTTGAAGAGGGCCAAAAAGGCGCTCTGCTTGACATGTATGGGCAGTCTATTCCAGAGACTGGGGAGTCTCTGGGCCAAGAACCTATCCCTCCAGCATTTTTTGTTTATTGTGATGACAAGGTTTAGATCCCCGGATCATGTGGCTCTGAGGGATTGGGATTTCTTTAAATGTAGCATGTCCAATAGCTCTGGGTTTGACATGGCCTTGTATATTAAGCAGAGATCACCTCTAAGTAGACGATATGCGACACAGTATAGCTGGAGATTTTTAAGGTGGTCAACGTAGGTCATCTGCTTTAGGCCTGTAATTCTTTTAGTGAGGTATTTCTGTGGCCTTTCCAGTTGTTGCAGATGTTTTGAGAGATACATACCAAATGGGGCATTGTATTCTATAATGGGTCTAATGAGGGATGAGTACAGTGGAACAATGACCTCCTTTTTCCTGGATGAAAAGCCCTTAGTGATGAGATGCCACATAGAAGGATTTCCTAACTGTTGTGGCGATGTGGTTATCGAAGGTGAGACCACTGTCCACCTGTGTGCCTAAGTCTCTTATCACACTTTCGGTGTTTAGTGTACTGCCACCTATGTGGTAATTCATGTGTACATGTTTTTTCCCAAAGGGGATAACTATGCATTTCTTGGCATTGAGCTTGAGCCCATGGCTCTGGCACCAAGCATATGTAAGGCCCTTTTGTAAAGTATCCACATCATTTGGGGATTCAATAATGGCTCCCAGTTTGCAGTCATCTGCGGACTTTGTTTAGCTAGAGTCCCTTAGTGTTGGCCTGTACTTCAGAGAAGTAGATGCCAAACAAGAGCGGTCCCAGGACTGAACCTTGAGGTACTCTACTTGTCACTTGTCTGGAGCTGGATTTGGAGTCGGCTACTTTTACAGTGTGGGTTCTGTCAGTAAGTCAGTTGGCAACCCATCGAGTGATGTCGGGATTAATGCCCAGCTTAGTAAGTCTATCTACGAGTCCAGAGTCGGGGGATGGTGTCAAAGGCCTTAGTGAAATCCAGATAGGCTGTGTGGATCCCCTTACCCTTATCCACAGCTCTGGAGACTGATTCAAAGAAGTCAATCAGGTTCAGGAGACAAGATCGGCACTTCACAAACCCAAATTGGGTGGGGTCCAGTGTTTGGAGGTTGCCAATGTCTTTGTTTATAAGTTCCATGATAATATGCTCCATGGCCTTGCAGATCAGGCTCATCAGACTGATGGGGCGGTAGTTCCCCGGATCCAAGGTGGATCCCCCCTTGCTGAGTGGGATAAGTGTAGCTGTGCGCCACTCAGTGGGCATGAAGCCTGAGGTGAGGCTATGATTAAACATGACACTTAGGTGAGGTGCCATTTAATTTTGTAGTTCATGTAATACACAGCCAGGGATGTCATCTGGTCCCATGGATGCTGTGTTCTTAGATTTGGAGAGTGTGTTTTTTACCTGTGTGGCCATTATTACCGGAATTTGGCAATCTTCCGGTATTGAGATGGGCCGTTTAGGGGGTGAGAGGATGGGGTGAAGTTGGCACTGAATTGATCTGTCAGGATATTGGCAATATCCTTGGGATCAGTATATTTATTGCCATTCTGTTGTAGCTCAGAGCAGATCTGAGCATTGCCATTTAGATTCTTCACACAGTTATAGAATGCCTTGTGGTTCCTTTGGAATCTTTGGCAATTTTATTTTCATAACTAGCTTTGGAGGATTTTATGAGGGATCTCAGCTTCTTACTGAGGCTGGTAAGGGAGTTTTTTGCATCCTGGGATTTTCCTCTTTTCTGCAGCAGTTTCTTCCTTTTGTTGTAAAGTTTGTTTATGGCAGGGGACCACCAGATTGGCTTCTTTTTTTTGGAGGAGAGCATCTTGGTTCTATTTGGGATGGCACGATTCATCCATGAGTGGATGTGCTCGTACAATGCCTTAGTGTGGGATTCAGCAGTCGAACTTTCAGTTCCCGTCTGCATGGGTGTCATGAAGTTTGTCACTTCTGACTTGAGTAGCATGAAGTTGGCTTTGGAGAAGTTTTTTATGGAGGTTTCCTTACTGGGGGTGGGGGTGGGATGTGGATGTTAAGGGTGATTAGCTTATGGTCAGACCTGACCAACGAGGGAGTGACCATAGGTGTGGAGCATTGATTTCCCATGTTGGTAATGACCAGGTCTAGGATATTGGAGCCCCTGGTGGGACTATGGATTAGCTGATCCAGGGCATTGGAATTTATGAATTACAAGAACCGTTGGGCAAAGTTTTTGGTACACGAGTAGTTTTCCTAGTTAATGGCAGGGTAGTTGAAATCACCCAGTATTAGGGTGTTTGGTTGTATCTTAATGTTTTCCAGTATGTTTAGAAAGGTGTAGTGAGAATCTTGGGCCATGGTGGGGTATCTGTAGCAAGCTACAATTTGGATTGCAATCTTACCTAGTGTTAGTTGCACCTCGAGAATTTCTGACGCATTGTATTGGGCAACTAGCCTGGTGGTGTGAATATCCTTGGTGAATATGGACACTCCTCCACCTTTAGTGTTTCGGTCCTGATTTGGTGGCTGAAAAGTATGGTAAGAGTTGTAGCCTGGTATTGGAGGGGTGCTGTCTGGAGCCTTGAACCAGGTGTCAGTTACTGCACAGATATCGATGTTCTCCATTTTTAAGAGTGCTTCGAGAGAGTGCATTTTGAGGTTTAGACTTCTAACATTGAGTGGTATTACTTTCAGAATTTGCATGCTTGTACCTGTTATGGTGGTGGTTTTGTCCTTTGAACTTTGCCTAAAAAAGGTACTATAGGGATAGCAAGAGCCTTAGCCAGTAACTTGAATCCCAGGGGCGACAGGTACAGACCATCTCTGGCAAAGCATTGTTGTCTGTTGATCATGTCGTCCCAGGCAGACAGATACTGGATCCCCTTTGAATGACACCAGAAGCTTAGCTAATTGTTAAAGTCAATCATTTTGGCCTTATATTGTGGTATAATTCTGGGCAAAGGCAGGATGCTACTCAGGGCTAGGGTCATACCTTTCTAGGCCACATGATCCGAGAGCTCTTCCATGTCTCTTTTCATGTAGTCCAGGGAGGTACATCTCAAGTCATTCACTCCAACATGGACAATGACAGAGTCATATTTGTACTTGTTGTGGAGTGACTTGAGTGCATGCATTATGTGGCGGATCCTGGCACCCAACAGGCAGCTCACTGTAATTTTCTCCTTGTTCAGCCTGGTGAGTGGGACATCTGTGCCTGACTTTAGAGTCACCTATGGCTAAAGTGTTAGGTATGTTGTCTTGCCTTAGGGGCTGTTGCTGGGTGGCACACTGGTGGTGTGAGCTATGTGACACTTTGGTTGTGATTGGTGTTTGTTTGCATTTCAGCTTCAGAGGTCCTTGTTGCTTGGGCAGGTTACAGTTAAGGGGCTCCACATATGTGGATTTAATGTTGTTATGTGTGGGTGTTGGTGGTGTGAGTTTTGAAGGGCTATGTGTTGCTTGAGGTGTAGTGCAGGTGTTAACCTTCTCCTCTTGACTGTCTAGCACAATCTTGGGTGGAGAGGTTTGCTTCCAGTTTGGCTATGTAAGTGCATCTCTCACAGGTTGTAGTGTTGGGTGGTAGGAGGAGAGGGTTGTCTGTGTACATGAGGCAGTTGCTGCATTGCCCCAGTATGCCCAGATTCACCAGGTGAACAGGAGAAATCACCGGAAGCTGACCCTTGGGCATGCCTGGTTTGGTGCTTTTTTTGTAAAATACAGGAGCTTTCTTCTCTTGCCTTAGCAAGGTACTTTGCAATTATAGGCTGTTTAGTGCCTATGATTAATTTCTCCTTATTAACAAGGAAAGTTGAGTGCTTATATCAGTTTAAGGCTTCCTAGTGCTTTCCAACAGGTATTAGAGCAATTGCTAGTCACAGGGATGCTTAAAGGTAAGATGAAAAGAAATGGTTTATCTTAAACACTGCAGTGTGCACTAGAAAAGTTAGATGTGAAAGTAGGTAACTTAAGTTTTACCTGTTTAAAAAGTTAAGGTTTAGTGGAGAGTTAATATTTTTAAAACAGCAAGATGGATTGAAAGCGGTGGTCACTTTTGTATTCTGGTACTATGGAATACAGCAGGATGGCCAATAAATTTAAATAGTTGAAGGGTAGTGATTTCACAAAATGATGATTTTGTGCTTACTCACACAAGCCAGTGAAAGCAGAGAGGAAATTAGATATATGGTCAAATTAACATAAGAGGCAGGCAACTAGAAAGACAGTGGTATTTAAGAACACAACAGTAACCGGGTGGGGAAAATATTTCTGCCTGACTCACAAGAGACAGAGCTGTGGTCTCTTTTGAAGTTTTAATATGCAGTTAAAAGCAGAATACAAGTAAAACACAAGGTAAAGAAAACAAATCACAGTATTCAAAATATAAAAAGGCAATAAAGTAATACAAAATACAACAAATAAAAAGCAAACTAACATTTCCTTCACAGCAAAGTGTAACAGAGTCTGGTGAGCTTTTTCTAGTATAGGCTTGTTTTCCCTTGATGGAGACTAATTTTCATTGACAAAGCCTTACTTATCATTTTTTATTGTCAGATACTTGTTTAGCACTAGCAAAAGACTTATGTACTAACAATGACCTATGTAAGATCATTAAGCTGTTAAAACAAAGATGTTTATCAGAGAATAAAAAAATACACATTTTTTGAACTAAATATGCTTGTTATTCTTCCTGAAGGAGGGTTGCTGCAAGACTTCCCATGGAGATTACTTCTTTGTACTGTCTAGTTTTAGGAGTTGACATCTACTTGTGTTATAAAACTACCTATGCAAACAGATCCATGCAAAAATCATAAGCCTTCTAGATTTTGTTGCATACTTGGGAACCATCCAGATATCCTTCCATTGTTCCCTTGTATATAGCATTTACATTCCCATTTTCCAGTCTTTTCTCAGTTCTTCTGACTGAGTCTTACAGTGATCATTCATTATATTTTATTTATCCCAGGAAATTGTTATGGCTAGGCTTGTATAGCCTAGTACCAACCTATGTTCTACTAGTTATCCCTTTTTAATTGCAGCATCTGTTTTAGATGCAACTATAAAGTCAAAAAGAGATTGTCATTCACTTAACATTCACCAGTCCTTTTCTCTTTCTCTATACTCTGCTATCAGTCCTTGGTAGGGAAGACAGTTCAAACTTCTGGGTGGCCTCATCCTACATAATAAATTTTACCTACGTAGTTGTTTGCTTCCATTACCTTGGCTCCTTTGTTAATTTCCAGTTCCCTCGTGCCTATTTTCTAAACCTCTACTTGCTGTAATTCCTATTGGTAAAATTTCCTTTCTCTATTCTCTTCTTGGCTTAGTTCTCAAAATACTTTGTTACTTTATAAATATAAAATTCTGGGTGGTTGCTGTTTTTCTTCTTAAGGGCTTGCATCCAAAATCCTGTTCTCCTTATTTTGTGAACTCCCCTAGTTCCAACATGATTTCTTTCCACTTTGATTTGTAGTTGTCTGGTTGTGTTGTATAATAGATTTTTAACTGTGTAGCTGTAAAATATTCTTTTAAATCTGGTCTCCCTAAACCACCTTCTTTGATGGGGAGAAACAACTTATCCTATTTAACTACTGCCTTCTTTCCCTCCCAAATAAATTCCTTCAGTTCTTTATTAATTGTTGTCCAGAGTTTCTACTATGGTTTATAAAAATATACATGACCTATATATAGTATTAAAGGGACTAGAAACATTTTTACTGCATGTTCTTATTCTTATTATCCATAGTCAAGAGAGTCCAACTTTTCAACTTTTATATTATCTTTTGTTTAGTCTCTGCCAACTTATCCTTAGCTGCCATAATATAATCCTTATTTGTAATCCAAACACCTAAATAATTCATCTTATGTTTCCACAGATATGGGTATTGTTAAATCAATTCATGTGAGGGAATATAGCTTTCCATAACAGCCTTTGTTTTACTTCCATTGATTTTTATATCTTGAAAAAACAAAACTTGGAACTGTCTCAAAATGTTTCACAGCTCTGAAATATCCTTTCTGGATTTATCAATTACAGAATAATATAATTTGCAAATAAGGCTAGTTTTCTTGAATGCAATACCAGTTTTATTTTCTTTGCCAGTAGCTATAACTGTGGTTTAAAACTGAAATTGATATATATAAAGTTGGATTTAAAGGATTTTTACTCTCTGTGGGTAATACAACAACCATAGCTTTCGTTGAAGATGTTGGTGCTGCCCCTCCTTTTAGAATATTGTTAACATAACCTTCCAGATATTTATCACTTTCTTCCCCACTAACATCCAAACTTCCACAGGAATGCCATCTGCTCCAAGTGACTTCACTGGTGATTGATTATACATCACCATTTTTATCTCATCTCCTCCCGCATTAGTTATTAATTATTGAGCCTCTTCCTCCTCTAACATTACCATATTTAAGACGTCCATAAATATTTTTGCTTGTGCTTTTCTAGGTTTCCCTCATTCCTTTGCACTGCACATATTTTCTTAGAATTTCTGAAATATCTCATGATTCCAAAATGGTGGACAGCCTGTAAGCACACTGACAGTGCAACTCCTGCATTCCTATACTATAATCTGACTTCAAACCAGCGCATCACTTGGGAAAAGTATACCAAACATCAATGGATTAAAGCAGAAATATGAGTACTTGTTTCATCTTTATTTTTCAAAAATTCTCTCATTCTGAAGGAAAAATAATTACTTGTTGGAAACAGAGCCCTGAACTGCATGGTATGGATTCTTCAAGACCAACAGGCCTAATAAGGGGAACGTAAGAAGAAAAACAACCTTCATAACAAGACTTATCATTTAAAATTCTGCACTACTACTAGGAATCTAACTATACAAGACTAATGGAGAATCAGTCAGATCGGATGGAAACTGTAATCACAAAAACCAAACTGTCTGCAATTACTACTCCTGAGAAAGAAACCACTTCTAAAAGGCAAAAAATTAACAAGCAAAAACAAGAAGCTGGTAAAATGTGTCAAAGATTAAAACAGGAACAACCTTTAACACTGGAGGATCTAAAACTGCCTTACAACCTTTACAAACAGAAGTGCAGGGTTTCTCTCATAAGCTAACTACATTTGGCTCTACTCTGGACCAAATTGTGCTTAGGCTAGAACAAAATGAAGCTAACGTTATGGACAATGAGCTAAAAATAAATGAACTGCAACAAAAAGCACAAACCAATGACACCATAATTAAAGAATTACAGCAAAAAATACTAGACTTGGAAGCTAGAAGCCGGAGAAATAATTTTATCATAAGAGGTATTCCAGAGAGCTTTGATAATCCACAACTTATTCAAATAATAAAAAAAATACTAAGCTCTCTTCTGACTAATAAAGATCTCCTGGATGACATAGTGATTGAAAGAGCCCACAGAGCTATAAAGAGTACACAAACAAGTGATCTTCCAAGACAAATCTACATCAGACTTCTTAATTCAGCACATGTTCAACAGATACTGTCAGCTTATAAAGTTAAAAAGAATGTTACATGGAGAGCACATAAAATTACGATTACTCAAGATCTTCCTTTAGAAATTAAAATTGACAGAAACTCAGTAAATACTGTACTTACCTCATTGAAAATAAGATTTGTTTCCAAATGAAATATCCTGTGACTTTAAAATTTTATTACAAAGAAAAAAAAACAACCCTGGAAACACCTGACCAGACAAAATCCACCTATGTCTCTTCAAAGTAAATCCTGCCTGAAACGACTCTTTTCATATCTTTTGATTTAAAAACAACATTTGGAAGGCTAAACAAGTGCTACAGCTCCAAAGAACTACAGGACAGAAGAATATACCACTTTTATGGGAAACTTCAAGCAAATGGATGTGGAATGTGTTCTAAATAACTCTGCTTAGATCTCCTGGATCTATACTATAATCTGACTTCAAGGTGCCTGTAAAAAAAATGTTTTTGTTACACTGTAATACTTAAGGTATTGTCTTTTAATAACTGCCTTCTACATTTAAAAGCTGGAAAGATACCTAACACTGACTGCATAGAGAAATTACTTTAAAGTACATTTACAGCTTACAAAAAAGGAGTGTTAAACTACATTTAAATAATGGGATATAACCTTTGATATAATAGTTTAAGTAGTGTAAATACTAGACATTAGTAGTTTCAGTTAAAATGTATAATCATTATTCTACTGGCATAATCATTGAGTTGCTTTTAAGTGTGTCTATGAGCAAGGTACAAAACATTTCTCTTTTTTTCTCTGTTTGTTCAGTAGATGGCACTGGTTAATTATTAATATATGAGTTCACAATGATGTGCTTATATGGCTTTTACCAGTGCAGTGTTAAATGAAGTTTCCAATACATTTTAAAGAACCACAGTTAGTTGCTGTTAGCAAGAATAAGGCAAATGTTATTGATTTTTAAAGTGCTGCCTTCTTTAAATGCTTAAAATGTATAATCATTATTCTACTGGCATAATCATTGAGTTACTTTTAAATGTGTCTATGAGCAAGGTACAAAAACATTTTTCTCTTTTTTTCCCCCTGTTTGTCCAGTAGATGGCACTGATTAATCAATAATATATGAGTTCACAGTGATGTGCTTGTATGGCTTTTGCCAGTGCAGTGTTAAAGTTTCCAATACATTTTTAAAGAACCACAGTTAGTTGCTGTTAGCAAGAATAATGCAAATGTTGTTGAATTTTAAAGTGCTGCCTTCTTTAAATATTCATATATTGTACTTGTTTTTTGAAAATATTGTTTTGTAAACTCTTTAATAACTCTTGAAATGTTAAGAATTGTAATATGTTGCTGTTACTACAAAACATTTTATAAAAGCTACTTTTCTCTTTCTCTCTATATAATATCTAAGGGTACAATTAACATAATATTTTAAGAAGTCTGAAAATGAATATGCAGTACATAAATAACAAAAGGAGTGGGATGGGCACAGTCTATTAGCTGATGACTGTTTGCATTTGGAACAGTATGGGTATTATTGACATCCCTCTGATAAATATTTACTCCTTGTTGCTAAAATAATAGTCTCTAAGTTTCTTAACTCATGCACATTTACTAATACAGAGGGATGGGTGGTTAGGCACCTATTTAGAGCTTAGGAGTATAGACGTCACACCATTTATTCTTAAGATAAATACACTAACAGGTAACGTTTATAACTGCATTTTTGAGTATCAACTAATGAGAAACTTCAACAATATTAATAAAAAATGATAACCATAGACTCTTGGAATGTTAAAGGGATGGTAGATAAAAAGAAAAGAAATTTAATCATGCACCTCACATACCAGACTAAGGCTGATATAACTTTCTTGCAAGAAACTCACTTAGATGACCAACTTTGGGTTAGAGAAAGGAAAAGAAAATGGGTTAAAGCAATAGTTGCTGCAAATTATAGTTCTTTGTCCAGGGGAGTGGCCATTATAGTAAATAAATCCTTCCAAGGAGAGATTACTTCCTATGAAGCTGACTCAAAGGGAAGATGGGTATTATTTACTACTGAATATCATACTTTGAACAAACCATTACTCTTTCTTAATATATATATATATATAGCCCCTGCTCAAATCAACAGCTCTTCATTTATGAAATCTTTAATATATTAGCCAAATACCCAAATCATCTGTTTATTGTAGGTGGGGACTGGAATGCTTTACTAAATCTAGATAAGGATAGATCGCATAATAAAAAAAGACAGTCACAATCTACTACTACAGCACTTGAAGAATTAAAAAGTACTTTTGAACTAGTTGACCCTTATGTTAAATTTCAATATGATAAAACAATATCAAGATTCACTTTCTTTTCAGCCACTCATAAAACTTGGTCCAGGATAGATGCTTTTCTAATTTCCCTTGCTTTCCTTTCTAACAAATTAAATTATGCTGTATCACCTAGAACTCTTTCAGATCATTCCAAAATTAGACTTTTAATAAACTTTCAAGCCCATAAACAAAATATTTCCTATCTCAATACCTGGACATTAAATCCTAAAATTATACAAAACCAAGAAACAACACAAGAAATTCAGAATGCCCTAGCCCAACTCCAAAATGATTTTATATCCATTTAAATTCCATATGACATACAATGGGCGGCTACCAAGGCGGTCATCAGGGGTATTATTCAAAAATCTGCATGGCTCAAAAAAATATAACAATCTTAAGAATGAACTAGAGTATCAAATAAACACTGCTGAACTAGAACTTCAGGAAAAAAATTCTAAAGAACTTGAGGAAAAAATAATTAATTGGCAAAAACAATTACACAAACACTGTTTAGAAAATATCTCCTTCTTAGAATTAAGGCCAATATATCAATATTCAGAATGGGTTCAAACACCATCAAAATTCCTAGCTAGACTAATTAAAATAAAAAGTGGACCTCCTAGGATCAAAGAAATAAAATATGAAGGACAGGTGAAATATAAAGACCAAGATATAGTGGACACTTTTGAAGATATTTATAAGAAATTATAAATATCTTATAAATATTTATAAGAAATTATACAATATACCCTTATCACCATCTGCAGACAGATTTGAGGATTTTATACATAATGTACACTTTCCACAAATTACAGAAGATCAAAGGAAACTCTTAAAATCACCGTTACAATTAAAAGAGATAAAAGCTGCAATAAACAAACTAAAACTAAGTAAATCCCCTGGGCCTGATGGATACACATCTGATTTTTATAAATTATTCATGGAACCTATCTCCAAAGTTTTATTAAAAGTTTTCAACTATATAATGCAATATGGTATAACAGACAAATACTTAAATAACTCCAAGACAGTGTTGATTCCTAAACCACATTCTGACCCAACAGAGCCAGCAAATTATAGACCAATAGCCCTCATAAACACTGATCTTAAGATATTAGCCCATGTTATAGCAAATAGACTTAAGAATATACTCCTCTCTATTATTTCCCAACAACAAATGGACTTTATGACAAACAGACGAACAAGTGACAACACCCTCCTCTTTGATACCATTGTAAGACTACTTGATAGTGATAAATGCCCCAGACATGCCCTTACAGTAGATGCAACCAAAGCTTTTGATAGAGTAAACTTACACTTTCTCTTTAATATACTGCCTTTATATGGTTTTCCTCAAGAATTCATTAAAATGATCCAGGTAATGTATCAGAAAGCTTCTACCACTATACAGGTAAACAAACTTATAACTAACCCTATACTCTTATCCAATGGTACAAGAGAAGGATGCCCTCTTTCACCATACCGATTTAATCTTTATCTAGAACCCCTCCTTGTGTTTATTTCACAAAAAAAACTTTCATCATATTCCCAGAATCCACAAAACAAATCTTATATACTCGGCCTTTGCTGATGGCTTAAATATATACTTCCAACTCCCCACTACTAACCTCCCAAAAATATTTAAAGCTATTGATGAGTTGTCGGTAGCTTCAAACTATAACTTAAATTTAAACAAGTCACACATTTTTCCCCTCAATCCTATAGGTCATAAAGAATTGTACTTTCCCATGAGTGAGATCAAAATAAAATATCTAGGAATACTATTTACTTCGGACTTCAAAGATATTATAAACAATAACCTACTAAGTACATGGACTAGTATTCAAAATGATATTGATAGATGGAAGAACATCAGTATGTCTCTACTGTCAAAAGCTAGTGTTGTCAAGATGAATTTTCTACCAAGAATACTCTTTCAATTAAATGCTACTTTTTCAAATATTCCTCAAAACTTCTTCCTTGCCATGGAAAAAGCTATATCAATATTCTTATGGTATCCCAAATCTACCAGAATTAAATATGGAAAACATGTACTCGCCAAAGATAAGGGGGGTTGGGGTTGCCTGATTTTTAAGCTTTACTATAGTATAATTACTGTCTACAGACTAATACAAATAATAAACTATGACTCATATATAAATACTTGGACACCCCAGTGGACCAAAATCTGGTATGAACAGTTGAAATCCCTTGGCTATAATATCAAATCCCTACCATTCTTGAATTTAAACCAGACTAGCATATACATGAAGAATCTACACCCACTAATTAAAAACATGATTCTTATAACATAGAAACTATTTAAATCATTGCAATTAGCTGACGCTTTTGCCCTTATACAACCATTACACCTAAATCCAAATCTACTAATAAATAATAAACCCATAAATCTAACAAACTACCCCCTGATAAAAGACTACACAATATGGGATATATACCAATGGAAAGACTCTAACACGGGGCAAATGAGACTTGAACTCAAACTTCCTAAGAAATATAGTATCATCCTTAACCAACTTCATCATCTTATAAATGCTAAATTCTCACAAATACACACTGACTTACAGAACATACATTTAGTTAAATTAATACTTGAAAATCTTGCGATTAAAGGAAAAACAATTTCTAGGACTTATAAAATTGTAATGAGCGCAAAACATCAGAATTATTTATTATTTTCAAACTATTGGCAAACAAAAAATCAATCACTGACCGAAGAAAATAAGAAACTAGCCATTAAAAATACAATCAAATTCATTCCTTTCAAGAAGCTGGTATATACACAAAGTATGGTGAATAACAATCTATATTATACCTTATCTAAATTAAATAAATTCAATCCTAACTTTTTGCCTATATGTCCCCATTGTCCGGATCAAACAGCTAATATTTTGCATGTCATGTGGAACTACTGAGATACACAATTTATGGTGTTCCTTGAGAGTAAGATTAGAGAAGATGGGATATGAAAAATCAACCCTTACATGGGAGACAGCTATATTGCACATTAACATCAATCAACTTCCAAAAATATTAAAACATGTCTTTATTACGATGTGTGCCCTTATTAAATTCTTTATTGCAAAGAATTCGAATGTCATGTCACCAATTACATGGGAAAATTTTAGCAATCTTGCTATCAAATATATCTCATCTCACAAATTAATTTATTCAAAAACATAAAACAAATGCTATTACCAAAAATATTGAGGTTACTTACTAGATATAATTCTTGAAAAATAAAATTCGCCCACAAATTGACATGAGAAGCTAACCTTTTAATAAGAAATGAATGTAGTATAACCAGTTTTCTTGCATCTTCCCCCTTCTCTTAGTATATGTGTATCCAGATATTTTCCCTAACCATACAATAAATGGTTGAATTTCTATCTTTACTTTCTATATAGACTATCCCCATTCCACTATCCCTTATGAGACCAAATGAACATAAGAATTCCCATACTCTACTTGACGATGTAGTGACTTCTAGTGTATATATTGTGTGTGTGTGTGTGTGTGTGTGTGTGTGTGTGTGTGTGTGTGTGTGTGTGTGTGTGTGTGTGTATAATTTTCTTGAAATTACATTGTTGTCTGTTTTCTTTAGATATGTATTTGTATTGAGTATTTGTGTTTTTGAGTTATTGTATTGTTGTTATTATTTGAAAAAAAAAAGAAAAGTGAAATAAAGAGATTTTGGAAAAAAAAAAGAATTTCTGAAATATCTCTAATACCTCTGTGGGTCTCTGTTTATTTTTCAAGCCATAGGCTCCCTAGGCTTGGCAACACTCCTTTCTGATGTTCATCGTGTTTCACTGTTGCAGTCATTACGCTTGGGTTATCTTGCTGGCAGGCTACCTGCAGTCGGCCAGAATTCCAAAGTCTAGGTCTGGCGTTGGTTGCTGTCGCCTCTTCCCTGACGTCAGCGCGCCAGGGGTATAAAAGATGCAATCGATGCCATTTTCTTCAGTCTTTCTTGCCACGCGGTGCCCGAAGCAAAAGCAGTTCGCAAGTGCTGGTCGGCTGACTCCTGAGATTTTCAAATCCGAATTTCAGAACTGAAGTCTTCATTAAAGCTAAGTACCCCATTGGGGAAACTTTTTTCTTGCTCCAGACCGATGTCAGAAAAAGTTAACAATTGTATTTCTTGTTGGAAGCAAATACCTCATAAGGATTTTCACTCTTACTGTATTCCTTGCCTAGGCCCTGATCACAACGTTGCTATCTGTCGGTTTTGTGCTAGATTTAACCAACGCACTATTAAGCATCGGTTCGATTTTGCATTTCATTACTTTGGCCGAAGATTTAATTATATAATGCCGTCGGAACAGCCGATGATCGGAGTTTACAAAAAACACAAGGACAAGGAAAAGGATAGGCATCCGAGGTCCAAAACCGACGATGAGGCCTCCGTTAGGCCAGTCGCCGGTTCACAGTTAGGTGCTTTCGCAGCCCCTGTCGCCCGCTACCTCAGAGCCACAGGCCACTTCCGACTCCCACGTGGAGCCGACTAGACCTCTGGAAACTCAAGGTATTGGACACTCGGAAATCATTCCCTCAGATGGGTCCGGAGCCGCTGAGCAGGCATCGGCTTCTGAGGGTGTCTTCAGACCTACACAACTATATGTTAAGCCATCTACAGCTTCAAAGACAAAGACTAAAGCAGCTCTAAAGACAAAGAAATAAGTACAGCATTCTCCTACTCAGACTTCCATGCCTAAAAAACAGATGCTTAAAATGGCCGAAGACCTAATTACTTTGATCAGGGGTTCCCATCCCCCTCCTGTTAAGAGGCCTAGGCAAGAGACAGAATATGATTCTTCTGATCAGGTTTCCATTTCCTCTGATTCCTCTTCTGAACAGGATTATTCCATGCTTCCCTATGAGGACTCTGATGCTGAAGAATCCATTCCTTCAGCCTCTCCTCCTAAGGATTATTCTTTTGGGGAAACCCTGTATACCCTGAAGGAGCATTTCCACTGGGAGAGCCAAGCTTATTCTGAATCTAAGAAAAGGCTCAGAGACTTTCTGCTACTTTCTCAGCACAGACCCCTTGCTATTCCACCTGTTCTAGACATTGTAGATGATGTATTTTCAGAGTCCGGCCTGTCCCCTGACTCTTTACCCCCTGCACCTGCTAAGCCAGACAGATACTACAGGGTCCCCGATTCTCATAAATTCATATACAAAACTCCCGCTGCTGACCCAGAAACTATATCTCAGGGTCCCAAAGGGGTCAAAGCTTCCACTGCAAAAAACCCTGTCCCCTCTGATAGGGATTCTAGGGCTCTGGACAGATGGGGGAAAAAGTTTACACTTCTGCTACCTTGGCTGTAAGGGCTTTAAATTGTCAGTTTCATATGCTTAAATATCAGCAATATTTAATGTCACTGCTTAAACAGAAATTGTTGACAAATACTGAATGTTCAGAGAACAAGGAAATGCAGGATTTATTGCATGCAGCTGAACAAGTGGGAAAGCATACTTTGCAATGTGGTTATGATTCACTGGAGGCCTCTTGCAGGGCCACTGTTGCAGGTTCTGTTATTAGAAGGCATGCTTGGTTAAAGGAACAGAATCTACCTGATCATGTTAAAGCAAAATTATTAGATGCTCCTTTACAGCATGATACTTTGTTTGGTACTAAAGCAGAAGAGGTGTTGAAAAAAATGGAGGATAAAGCAAAATCCATGCAGACAGTTAAGGATTTCTTACAGGTACAGCCACCCAGATTTAGCAGGAACTGGCCTTCTAAAAATTGGTCCTTTCCAGTGTCAGACAGACCGCAAAGAGGCAGATACAGGCATCCCAGAGGCAGATCTCAGCCCCAAGGCTCATACAGGCCTAAACAATGGGGTGCTCCTACCTCCAAAAGTGGAGAAGACTAATCACAACCTTACAGGAAACGGTCCCAATGGCTTTCCTCTGCCAGATCCAAGCACTTTTCTTTTGGCAGCCCCCTTAGGGGGAAAACTAGCACTTTTTTCATCAAATTGGCAGATGGTTACCCAAGACAAATGGGTCTTGAACATAGTGTCCCAAGGCTACAGGTTCCATTTTAACACCCTACCAAGGTCAAAAGGTATGGCAGACCTGCCACACAATCAATAGGCAGAGGCACAAAAGCAAATTACAGCCCTCATGGACATGAGGGCCATTCAACAAGTACCACAACAAGAGCAGGGGCAAGGATTTTACTCCAGACTTTTCTTAGTGCCCAGAAAGGACAAAACCTGGAGACAAATACTGGACCTGTCTATACTAAATAGGTTTCTGGAAGTTCCAAAATTCAAGATGTTGACTCTACAGCAGCTACTGCCCATGCTGGGCAAGAAAGCTTGGCTAGTAACTTTGGACCTAAAAGAGGCATACCTGCATGTCCCTATCAGACAATCTTGCAGAAGATACCTCAGATTCATAGCTGGCTCAATGCACTACCAATTCTCTGCACTGCCCTTTGGCTTATCTACTGCGCCCAGGCTCTTCACAAAATGCCTGGCACCAGTAATCGTGTTTTGCAGACAAAGAGGAATTCAAATATATCCCTACTTGGATGACTGCCTTATTCAAGCAGAGAACAAAGACATTCTTCTAAAGCATCTGGCATTTGTAAAAAGATTACTAATTGGCCTAGGGTACACAGTAAATGAAAAGAAATCAAAACTAGTGCCCTCTCAAGAGATAATATTCCTGGGTGCAAACTTAAATACAACTGCCCAGATGACTTATCTCATGCCAGACAAACAAAAACAACTGACTTCTTACTTCAAAAAATTGGCAACAAAAACCCACTTATTTGCAAGGAAATTCCTGCAGGCCTTGGGTTTCAAGGCATCTTGCATTCTACTAATTCCATATGCCAGACTGCATATGAGGAAACTACAATGGTATCTAAAAAGTGTTTGGACTCAGCATTGCCACAGCCTGAAGACAGTAATTGCACTCATTCCCTGCCTGCAACAGGAGTTTTGATGGTGGGCAGTGGCCTGTCACCACAACAAGGGTCTGCCATTCAGTTTACCCACAGCCAGACAGACACTGACAATGGATGCATCAGATTATACCTGGGGGGGCCCATATTGCAGGAAAATGTATTCAGGGCACATGGCCTGCAAGCCAGATGCATCTTCACATCAATCAAAAAGAGATGCTAGCTGTTCAAAATGCCCTGACAGCTTTCAAGGATCTACTTCAACCAGGACAGCTACTGATAAAGACAGACAATACTACGGTCATGTGGTACATAAACAAGCAGGGAGGTACACATTCCTACCCCCTCTGCAGACAAGCAATGACCTTATGGGACACAGCATTGGCTTATCAAGTTCAACTGCAAGCACAATTCCTGCCAGGAAAAATAAATACACTGGCAGACGAACTAAGCAGAAACCTCATGGATCCCTACGAATGGAAACTGGATCCACAAGTCTTCAGCATGATAATAAGGAAATGGGGATGCCCAGACATAGATCTATTTGCCTCCCCTCACAACTGCCAATTGCAGAGATTTTGCACAAGGATTTATCACAAGCAAACATGGAAAGTGGACGCCCTATCCTTCAGCTGGACAAATCTAATAGTATATGCCTTTCCTCCACTGCCTCTCCTTCCCAGGGTACTCCTAAAGGTCAGACAAGAGAAGCCAAAATGATACTGATTGCACCAGACTGGCCATGCCAGCACTGGTACCCAATCCTAAAGAGCTTGTCTCAAGGTCCAGCATGGATATTGCCTCAAACTTCTCACTTGCTGACTCAACAAAACAATCGGGTCCTGCACAGCCAACTCAGGACCTTAAATCTGGCAGCATGGCAGATAATGTAGCCATTCAGAACACTCCTCTTTCAAAAGCTGTTATGGATGTTATCTTGGAGGCCAGGAGGCCCAGTACCAGAAAATCTTATGCAGAAAAATGGAATAGATTCTGTGCTTGGAACCAGGAACAAGGCATTGACCCGTGTGTACCAAATATCCCTCAGATTTTACAATACCTAACTGAGATGCTGAACAAAGGCCTTTCTTTCTCATCAATTAAGATTCATGCCTCTGCTATTTCAGTCCATTACAATACGGAACCACCTATCTTTTCTCATCCTTTAATAAGGCAGTACCTCAGAGGGGCCAAAAACATCAGGCCTCCAAGGAGAGCACTAATTCCGGCATGGGACCTCAATTATGTTTTGGAAAAACTCACACTGCCTCCTTTTGAGCCAGCCTCAACAGCTGATATAAAATTATTATCCTGGACAACAACTCTGCTCCTAGCAATAACCTCTACAAGACAAGTCTCGGAGTTAGAAGCACTCATGGCTGTGGAACCTTTTATTATTTTTCATCCAGACAGGGTTTCTCTGAGGACAACCCCAACATTTATGCCTAAGGTGGTGTCCAGTGTGGCCCTCAACCAAACCATTCACTTGCCTACCTTTTATCCAAACCCACAGAACAAGGGTGAGAAAATTCTGCATTCTTTGGACATACACAGGCAGTTATGCTTCTACTTGGACAGAACTAAAGCTTTCAGAAAGACTGAGCAACTTTTAGTGTCATATGCTGCAGGATCACAAGGAAAGGCTATCTCAAAACAGACTATTTCTAAATGGATAGGCCATTGCATCCATTTCTGCTATTTTCAACATGGCAAATCAGTGCCTAAGGGCATTAGGCCTCATTCTACCAGAGCAGCAGCCACTTCAGCAGCCTTCCTTAGAGGAGTACCAACCAAAGACATCTTAGAGGCTGCAACTTGGAGTTCAGTGCACACTTTCACAAAGCACTACCACTTACCTCTTTACTCTAAATCCAGCTCAGGCTTTGCCACTGCAGTTCTGCAGGGCCTCATAGCCTCTCCTAATCCTATTTAGCCCAGCCACCCATCCTCAGCTTTGGGATTCAACCCAAGAGTAATGACTGCAACAGTGAAACACGATGAACATAGTACAGTTGTGTACCTACCATAAATGTAGATGTTCAAGTGTATTCACTGTTGCAGTCCAGGTTACCCACCCACCATCCCCCTTCTCTTTGCTGGGACTTATCTGCACTTCTCTATCCTATACAGCCTATGTGGTGTATTTGCTTGTAGATGAAGGAAATGTTATTTTTGTGCATGCATACTTATTGGCATATTTTTTCAGCCTACCAATTTGGGGGCACCTGACATCTGGGGCAAAAAAAACTGAAGAAAATGGCGTCGGCTGCATCTTTTTATACCCCTAGCGCACTGACATCAGGGAAGAGGTGACAGCAACCAACGCCGGACCTAGACTTTGGAATTCCGGCCAACTGTGGGTAGCCTGCCAGCAGGATAACCCAAGAGTAATGACTGCAACAGTGAATACACTCGAACATCTACATTTATGGTAGGTACACAACTGTACATTTTCTGTTGCCCGAGTCATTGTTCTAATAGATTTTTTTGTGCTCTGAGGTTATTATCAAAAGCACTTCTTTACCTCATTCAGTCCTGAGTAGCAGGAAGCTAATTAATCTCATTGCTTCCTGAATCCTTCTGAGCCAGGAATCCACCTGCTTATTGTGTGCTTTTCTCTAAAATCATCTACAGAAAACACACTTCATAAGACTTGCATTTATGACAAATGATGCAGGTTACAAAAATGTAAACCATAAAAACTGTTCAGTAGAGAATGGCCTATGTGATAATAGCAAAGGTGTATCTATTGATGTCAATTTTATGAAGCAGATTTTTGAAGGAAAGGAGTATGTTATCTGTCAAAAATTACTAGTGCTATAGTCAAACAAAGATTTATATTTCTATTAGTGTGCAAGATAGATACAGGACACAAGTGGATGAAATGGTCAGCTGTTTGAGAGCTCTCAAAGTATGGGATAGCATACTGCTGTTTTGTGATCTTATAGAATTTATATAAATTTTATATATATATATATATATATATATATATATATATATATATATATATATATATATATATTTATAATATTTCACAACAACAATATTAATATGAAGAACCATGCATGTTAGATGGCAAGTATTAGACTCAACATTGTGTGTCTTAATGTTTTGTTTAAGATGGCGCTATTTGTTTACTTGCAGGTCACACAGAGTTTACAAAATTAATGAGGTTATAGATGTATAACTAATAATCATAATTGCTTTATCAAAGAACTATTTATATCTCAATCTGCCTTCATATTACACATAATTTAATGGCATTTTTGCTAACACAAACTGCTTACATATACCACCCTCAACATGACAGTACCACACTTTTTTGTATTATTAATATAAACATGAAAAATATCTCACATTTTCTGTACGTTTTTGCAAACACTTTTTAATAAATTTCCTCAATCTCTACAATTTCAACCAGACCATTAATTGCCCTACATGTTTCCACAAACACACCAACAGACAGTCTACATTAGACTGTATTCTAACCAACAATCCCAACCTAAATTACATAGCAGGCTGCCTTCCAGACTCTCTCAGTGATCATGCCCCCACTTTTCTTTACAGAAAATGTGTACACACTGTATCTGACATTTCCTACAAATACATTCTTTGCAAAAAACAGTTTTCACCCTCAATTTTTAATCGGATCCTACAACAATTTGACTGGACCCCCTAAAATATCTCCAACTCGACCTAGGAGTACAATTTTTCAACTCTACCTTCCTTGACATACTCACCAACCTTGCCCCAATTAGAAAAGTGCCTACAAAATTCAAGCCTCTGCCTGGTTAACCAAAGAAACCAAGCTCTTGAATAAAGACAGAGCCTGGTCAGACTACTATACCACCAAAAACATATCTAGCCTACTATAAACAGCTAAGGAATCTAGCAAAAAAACAAATCAAAGTAGACAGGCAAAAGTACTTCCTTTCCTGCCAACAGGAACACCAAAAAAACCCCGGTAAATTCTGGGATAACATAAACTATCTTCTAAGTCCAGGCCACTCCCCTACCCCAACCCCAATAACCACTAGCAACACTGAACCCATAGCAACCCAGATCAACTCCCACTTCATAAATTCCATTACCTCCCTTCTAGGCAACCATCCTACTACACCTATGACACTCCCTACTGTCTTCCCTTAATATCCTAACCCCTTTAGTTTCTCTCATTCAAACAACGCTTCATAAAATCTCTCTTAGTCAAACCTAAACCCTGCTTTTTGGCTGCAGACCAGCTTCCAAATGAATTCTTAAAATGTGCAGCCCCATCCATTGCTTACCCCATATCTATCTTAATCAATCGCTCAGTCTCTGAACATTATGTGCCTACTTTCTGGAAAATATCCCATATCATCCCACTCCACAAAGGAGGTCCCTCCAAAGAACTATGCAACTTTCGTCCCATCACCATTCTATCCCTCATAGCCAAAATCCTAGAAAAATACACACACACACAGCTTCTCTACCATCCATTCTCAAATAATCTCTTATCCCATTCACAACACGGCTTCATACCCAAACACAGTAGTTCCACTGCCCTAATCTCTTCTACAAACACCATTAATCAACTACTAAATGAAGGCCATGCAGTCTCCTCTATCTTTCTGAACATGTCTAAAGCTTTCAACACCATTTCCTACCAACTCCTACTCAATAAACTCTCTATCTACAGCATAAACCCACCCTCTCTATCTTGGTTCCTCAGTTATCTTTCAAATAGGCAGCAGGCCACCAAATGGCAAAATACTCGCTCCCCCCTTCTCTCCATTTCTGTTGGCGTGCCCCAAGGATCTATATAGGCCCTCTCCTCTTGATCCTATTCACAAATGATCTCAGTACAGCAACTAAACTAGCCACGACTGTCCAATACGCAGAAGATGCTACCCTTATATGCTCTGCCCCAACATCCCAAGAACTTGAAATAAAAATGCAATCATCCTTCTTAAGCATAGAAAAATACCACTCAGAACATCAACTAATTCTTAACCCAAACAAAACCAAACATATAATCTTCAAAAACAAGCAATCCAAACCTTGTAATGCCCCTCTATCAATTTACTCCTCAAACTGCACCAATATCGTACCCACAATTCATACCATACTCCTAGGGGTCACTATTGATGAGAATCTAACTTTTGAAAAACATGACTCCTTAATGATCAAAAAAATGCACATCAAGCTTGGCACCTTATATAGGGCCAAACCATAGCTATCCCTCAATGCCAGGCTTGCCACCGCCCGTTTGTACCTACTTTCACCCCTCCTGTAGAGTTCCCTCATACTCGCCAACCTTCGCAAATCGAACCTAAATAATGTAGAATCCTGCTATCAGAAAACTGCAAAGTTTGCTTTGAATGCCCCACACATGACTCACCACTGTACTGTACTCTCTCAACTAAAATGGCTTGAAATAAAAAATAAATAAACAAATAAATAAAATAAAAATAAACTCCCTAACCTTTTAGCTCTCAAACAACTATCAATGGTCCACAAAATAATTGACCTTCCCACTAACTGCTCGGACCTCTCCAATCTTATCCAACCAAATCTTAACCTCAGGACCCTGAGATCCTGCAATAAATTTACACTAAAGGTCACCAAATCTAATAACTATCATGGTGGCTGTCTCTATGCCAGTAGAATTACCAGATTATGGAATACTCTTCCTCCTGCAATTACTAAAAACCCACACCATGACGAGTTCAAACAACTACTTATAAACTACCTAACTAACCACTGGCTTTGCTCCTGCCTTAGTGCAGGCTAATCCTGCTATCCATACTCCCTCCACTGCCTACCCATCCTGGTATTTCTCATCATTATTGCTACAAATTCTCCTTGATCCCACTCCAACTAAATATTCCTTTGTATTAATTCCCTCCTTGCTACCTTGCCAACGCTGCAAATCTCAAGTCAAAAAATGCTATTCTGTGTATCAAATTTTTGCCTAAACTGTCTTATGTTAGTGTAAGTATAAACTGTATATTAATGTCTTAAAATTACTGTACAGTGAACAAATGCTGCGTCTTACAATGTATGTATTGTACTGTTGTGGAGCTTTTCTCCCCGGGCTTCTGCTGAAAATGGAGACTTTCCCGGTTAACAAATGTAGTAAATAATTAAATAAATAAATAAATAAAATAACACCTGCTCAGTACATACCATGCTGACCATTTCACTATGCAAGTGTAGGAAATCATATCAGTTTGACAGATGCCACTTTGCTGACTCAGTCTGTATCAGGACTTCAGAAATTAGGGTCTGAAAACACTAATGAGTAGACTCGTTTTAGAAGTATAAGCAAGTCTCCTGTAAAGATGAGTATACTCTTGAAGGATGCATAGAAAAATTGTTTTCTTTATGATTATATTTTTATTGGAAACAATAGTTACAGCAACATTAATAAACTCATGCATACTATTAAAATACTCAAGGATTTTCCCTTTAATACTCAATGATTTCTCCTCTGTTCTAAAAGATTCACCTTCATCTGCAGTACTTTAACCTTTGATAATCCCTTAAAAATTCCTGTTACTTCTTTTCCATATATCTTTCCCTCTCATTTCTATCATATTTTAAATTCCATTTTGATTTTATCCCACCCCCTCAGCTATCTCTTCTGAAGAAATTAATATCTTCCCTAACAATTCTTGATTCATTTCCACTGATCATTCCTTAAATTTCTGACTTTTTAATAGGTGGTAGGAAAGCGCCAATGTTTGATTTTTACTTGATTACCCTGTACCTTTATCATGATTTGAGATAGTTATTGCTCTTGTGAAATGTATGTACAGTCTAACCCAGTAATAATATATAAATTCTGTCTTGGATCCTGCTAGTAATTTCACATCTTCCATCCCAACTATTGGCATATATTTCTTAAATATGGATCTACTTTATGTGCTCGAAAGCTGAAAAACCCAAATCCAAACAGCGCGACACGTAAAGAGTGAACTGCGAATATGCTGAACGAATGAAACTGCGAAAGTGGAAATATCGAATTTGCATAGTTGGCCTGTCGGCGGTATAGCTCCATAAGGTAAGTGTGCGATAGTTACAGACCTTAGGGTTAGGGAGGGGTTAAGGTAAGTGCATAGGTAGGTAGTGTATGTAAGGTTTTGTGTAGGTAATGTATGTAAGGTTTAGTGTAGGGTTTTGTTAAGTGTATGTGTGTGGAATATTTAGTTTGTTTGGGTATAGCTCCGTAGGGGAAGTATGCGGTAGTTACGGACCTTAGGGTTAGGGAGGGGTTAAGGATAGTGCATAGATAGTTGTGTATGTGTGGTTTAGTCTAGGGTTAGCAGTAAGGTTTTGGTGCTTTAATTTAGGGTTAGAAGTAGGGTTTTGGTTAATTTATGTATGTGTTTTTTTTATTGTGTTTGGGTAGGTAGTGTGTTGCGGGTGGTGGGTTCACCGACTATGACGGTTTGAGGTTTTAAATTTCGCGCTTTAGTACGTTCAACATATTCACGGTTTGCTCTTTATGTGTCGTGCTATTTGGATTTGGGTTTTTTTTGTTTCAAGTGCATAAAGTAGACCCTTTAAATGTTTTACCCTCCTCTGTTATATTTTTCCTTCTAGGTCCCCATGAAACATGTTTAGGATTGCATATCAATTTCCAGTCCCCACCCCTGAATAATATTTCCTGCTGTAAGTTAATTACCTCCCCCATAATACTCTTAAGTTCCTTAACAGTAGTTTTATGTGGAATATAAATGCATGCCAATGTGATCTCCTTCCTTGCCAGTAACCTGCATATTACCACAAATCTACCACTGTTGTCTTTCTTCTAATACTCCATTATTCGAGTCCCTCTTGCAATTAATATTATTACATTCTTTTTCTTTGTCCCTGATACTCTACTAAAGAAAAAAACAAGTTATGAAATCCTTTCTTTGCCAAATTCACATGCCCATTTCCAAGTGTGTCTACTGTAACATTGCTATTTGTAATATCTCAATAATTTACATCTTGCGCATACATACAATGTTATCCACATTCCAGGAAATGATTGATAAGGCAATCATTCTGATAAGCTGCTATTATTTTCATATATTCTCTGTCATATTTTTTAAATATATATGTTTCCAGCTTGCCACCTACATGCACACTTTAATGTTTGCAGGTTGATCTTATATGCAATTGCAGATTTTTGTTTTTGTTTGCACCACTTTCACATTTTTTAGACTTTTAATTTCAGTAAGAAGACTCAAGAAACAAGCAAAAAATGTACATTTTCATGTTTAACCTCCTTACCCATTTTAACATAAAGCAAACAGAAACAACTATATTCTCTTTCCAAAAGAGAAAGCACCCCTCTGCATATGGGCAGATACCCCAAATAGACAGCAATACCCACAGGTTTTAACTATTCTAAAAGTAACATTCAAATGCTACAAGACCACTTAACAGTAAGCTTCCAAAAATAAATGTAATACCAGTCATTCAGGTGAGCACTTCTGTTCTTTAATAATGCTTAAAAGAACTTAATCAGACCAACCTAAGCAAGAAGGACACAGTTCATTTAACAGCTGCATACATCACTTGTGTCTAGCTAACCATTCCAAACATCAAATAAATCAATTCATACATTCCTTTAAAGAAACTAACACATAAAATATAACTTCTTCTTTCAGCTGCTCCCATTAGGGGTCGCCACAGCAGATCAACTGTTTCCATTTCTTCCTGTCCTCTGCATCTTGCTCTGTCACACCAACCACCTGCATGTCCTCTCTCACCACATCCATAAACCTTATCTTAAGCCTCCCTCTTTTCCTGTTACCTGGCAGCTTCATCCTTAGCATCTTTTTCCCAATATACTCTGCATCCCTCCTCAGCACATGTCCAAACCAACATAATCTTGCCTGTTTGGCTTTGTCTCCAAACTTTCCAACCTGGGCTGACCCTCTAATATACTTATTCCTAATCCTGTCCATCCACGTCACACCCAGTGCAAATCTTAACATCTACAACTCTGCCACATCAAGCTCTGACTACTGCCTTTTTCTCAATGTCACTGTCTCCAACCCATATAACATAGCTGGTCTCACTACCCTCTTGTAGACCTTTCCTTTCACTCTTACTGGTACTCGTCTGTCACAAATCACTCCTGACACTCTTCTCCACCCACTCCATCCTGCCTGTACTCTCTTCTTCACCTCTCTTCCACACTCACCATTACTCTGAACTGTTGATCCCAAGTACTTAAACTCATCCACTTTCACCACCTCTACTCCCTGCATCCCATTCCTCTATCCTCCCTCTCATTCACACACATATATCCTGTCTTAGTCCTGCTGACCTTCATTCCTCTTCTCTCTAGAGCATATCTCCACCTCTCCAGGGTCTCCTCCACCTGTTCCCTACTCTCACTACATATCACAATGTCATCTGCAAACATCATAGTCCACGGGGACTCCTGTCTGATCTTGTCTGTCAACCTGTCCATCGTCATTGCAAATAAGAAAGGGCTCAGAGCTGATCCTTGATGTAATCCCACCTCCACCTTAAATGCATCCGTCACTCCCACCACAGACCACACCACTGTCACACTACCCTTGTACATATCCTGCACCACTCTTACATACTTCTCTGACACTCCCGACTTCCTCATACAATACCACATCTTCTCTCTAGGCACCCTGTCATATGCTTTCTCTAAATCCACAAAGACACAATGCAACTCCTTCTGACCTTCTCTGTACTTCTCCATCAACACTCTCAGAGCAAACATCACATTTGTAGTGCTCTTTCCTGGCATGAAACCATACTGCTGATCACTAATCATCACCTCCCTTCTTAACCTAGCTTCCACTACTCTTTCCCATAACTTTATGTTGTGACTGATTAGTTTAATCCCTCTGTAGGTACATAAAATATAACAAATTAAAAAAATAAATGTTAACAAACTATGTTAACAATCCAATAATGATAAAAAATAAATTAGACATAAGAAATAAAAATCATACTACTAAAGTCATTTACTCCAGGAGGTTTATTCGCATCAAGAGCAATTTGCCACTACAAAGATCTCTTTCATGATAAATATCAAATAAAGTATCTAAGTCTCTATTACTTTGAATGATCATCCAATTATTTAAAATGGCATTGATACTATTCATATCATAATTAATAGGTAATGCAAAACATTTATTAAAATTACTAACATCAGATATAATATTCAAACCTCTGTACACTGTAACATACTACAAAGATCTCTTTCATGATAAATATCAAATAAAGTATCTAATTCAAAAAATGAAATTTCTTACAAGATGCACATACCAAGGAATGTTTAGCCAAGGTATTATTCATATTTGTATTTATTTATTTATTGCTAACACATGCTCATAAATCCGCAGTGAAAGCACTCGGTCAGTCTTCCCAACATCAAATGCTTGACAGCTATTACAATAAGCTAAACAAACATGTTGTGACTTACAGGAAAACCTGTTTTGGGCAATAATTAATCTGTCAATATGCCTAAGAACAATGCCTTGGCTATTTGATAGATATCTACATTGTTTACAGGACTGACAACTGTAAGTACCATAAGGTTGACATAATCAACAGGTATAATAATAAGAGATCTATTAAGATTGTTTGTTTGTGTCTTTCGGTTTTTCCTGGTTAGGGGTCGCCACAGCGGAACTCTGGTCCGCTAATGATTGGCAGTAGATTTTTACTTGCTGGCTTGCCGGGCCTAACACACAACCTTCAACGAAGGAATGCCCGTTTACGCATATCGCCATACAGAAGATGCTCTAACTGAGAATCGAACGGGCAACGTCTAACTGTGAGGTGACAATGCTACCACAACACCACTATTAAGATAACTATTTAAATTTACTAAGTTTTTATAAGTAAATATAGGAGAACTACCTATAACTGTAACTAGGTCTCTATTACTTTGAATGATCTTCCAATTATTTAAAATGGCCTTGATACTATTCATATAATAATTAATAGGTAATGCAAAATATTTATTAAAATTACTAACATCAGATGTAATATTCACAGTATAACCACAGCGTAGTATAGGCTGAAACGTAACTAATCTTGCTGACAACTTCATCAGCTATTTTAGTTAATTTTCCCACCAGGTATTCTCTGTCAGAAAATAAACATTTTAAAATGTTTATAAACAATGCATCTTCACTATTCAATCACCTAACTCTATCAAACAGCCTCTTTGTGACATTCCACTTCTTCAGGTGCATACTACTGTAATGAAGATACTTATTAACAAATATAGATTTTATAAATAAATTGCTGTGAAATATATTATTAGACACATCCATATTAATCTTAAAATCCAAAAAGGTAACTGTTTTATCACCAATAGTGAATTGTAAAATATTGGTGCTTTTATTAGGGTCATTGAAAAATCATCCCAAGTACTATTCCAAATAAAAATTAGATCATCAATATATCTTCTATAAAATCATTCAAATTGATATAAAGGATGTTTTACCAATAAATCTTGTTCCCACCATGCCATTACAAGATTTGTGAATACAAGTGCCACCCTAGCACCCATAGCTATGTCCCTTTGCTGGTGATAAATCTTGTCTTGGAACATAAAAAATATTAGTAAGTACTAATTCCAATAATAAACAAATAGTTTTCATTTTAGTATTATTAAAGTTAAGTTTGTAAACTTAGTAAAATACAAATGTACAACCACAATACCATTGTCCTACGTAATAGAAGTGTACAGGAACACTGCATCAATAGCAACTAACATAGTTTCTGTACCTTTAAAACTATAATTTTTGAATAAATCTAAACAGATCCAAGAATCTTGCATACAATAAGTTCAACATTGCACAATAAGACTTAAGTCAAGATCTTAAAAAAGCTGCTATATATGTGGTTTTCCTATTATTTGCAGAAACAATGGATCTAAATGGAGGGTTAGCAGTGTCTTTGTGAATCTTTGTGAATCTTTGGCATACCGAATATCACAACAACCCTAGAATGATCATTTTTCAAAAATTCAAAAATAGAAAACTCAGTAATACCTTAATTAAACAAATCTAATACCATTGACTCAGCTTTGGAAAAATGATATAACATTGTATACCTGGGTACTAATCTGTAACAACTAACAACTAACATCAGTCAACATCCTAATAATACATTCATTGTACTTATCAGTCCATTATAACTACAACATTCCCCTTGTCAGCTTTCATAATTCTCAGATGCATATTAATCTTAAAATATTATAATGCATCTATTTCTTATCTAGTTAAATTCTATGTTTTCCTAAGAGGTTTATTACTAAATACTTTTCTAAAATCACTCTCACAAGCATCTTGGAAAACATTCAAGGTGCTATGTAGTGCGGGATTTTAAGTACTTTTTTATGAATAAGATGGAAATTCCCATTATTTAATCTATTCACATCATTTAAAATATGTTGTAAATTCAGTTTTCTGATATGTAATTTAAAATCTGCTGTCAATTGTACCAAATTAGCCTGCCTTGCAGGGATAAAAGAAAATCCCGTATTCAATAAATGATTATGCTAGTACATAAGTCAAAAGAACTCAAATTAAACACAGGACAAATTACTTCCTTCTACGTCATCCTCTGCTTTTTGTTCTGCTCATGCTCCTGCCCCTTGATGAACAGTGAGTCATTTGATTTGTGTAACACATTCATTGATGAAAAGGAACATAGTTGACACATTCTAACTGATCATTTACATCAATACTGCTATTAGTCTGTCCATTTTTGGAACTGCTGGCTATTCTTTGTAATCATCTTGGTAAGGGTGAAAACTCAGAGGTATGAAAAAGAAGTAAGTACATCTTTTTTTACTCAAAAGATTTTTATTTCAGGAAATGATATATAATTTCATAACATTTTATTAGTGACATTCTAAATAATTATATACAATATACATATCAGCCTGACATCATTAATAGTTACAGGTGAAAACAAATAGTACATAAATATAACAGTCTGCTTATCAGAGGATGACTGTTCACTGGTGTACAGTATCAATCAATGACAAAACCTTTTTCCATGGATTGTTAACCAATGATCTTGGAAAAGTCCTTAGTTCCTTAATTTTCATCTCCATCAAAATTGAGCTCTTCAATAAGGTGTAAAAATCTTCCTAAGTTGGTGTTATGTTTGAGTTCCATCTTCTGGGTATACATTTTTTTGAGATTGCAAGTATTATCCATAAGAGACACATATTTGTTTTATTCAGGTGTGGAACTTCATTCGCATTCAAAAGAATCAGTGTTTTAGATAAAATGAAGGAATCATTAAAAAAAGCCTGCAAGAATTATTAACTCCATCCCAATATGTTTTGATTTTAGTACAATCATAAAAATATGATTCCAATCTGCTCTGTGTGTCTGTTCACATCTCCAACATATTCCATTTGTGGAGGAACTGAACTTGGTAACTTTTATCTGGGGTTAAAAAAGCTCGGTGTATATATTTCCAGTTAAAGATTTTCCAATATTGTGTATGGGAAGTGTATTTAATTGATAACAAAATATTTACTTTAATTTCTTCATTCAGTTGTAGTGAACGACCTTTCAAAATATATTTCCAATAAGAAGCTTTAGGTATAGCTTTATAGTATATTAGTTCTTTATAAAGGAAGGATATACTATTTTCTTTATTATGGTCATTATATATAATTTCATATAAATTATTTATGAATTTCAGCATAGCTTTACAAGAAGAACTATTAATTATTCTACATAAATCTTGGGAATACATTAAAATGTTTTGTAGAGTCAACCAATCCTGTGATTGGATTTCATAAGTTATGTTTATCTCTTGAATATCTAAAACAACTCTTTTATGCATTGTATCCAACAGAAAAATGTCTTTTGTTCCCACAAAGTGATTATTTCTCTATATATTTTGTGAGGATAATCCCTTGTTATGGTGAAAGGTATTAGGAGATCAATCCAAAGTTTCAGGTCCAAATTAGCATGTATAAGTTTCCTAAATGAATGAATGTAGTAATTAATCAGATATGTTTTAAAAGATTTTGCTATATTATATTGCATGCATGTACTTATTAGATACCATGGTTTATTAGCTTTATGTAATATTGGAAACCTACTTAAAAAGTAAACTAATTTATTGATATGACAGTTAGTAGTTCTTTCAATTGGCCAGATGATTGGGATTTATCCAGTTTATAATAGTTTTGGATATGGATGCCTTTATATAGGTTTCTACATCTGGAACGTTTAATCCTTCTAGTTTCCATGGTCTAATATGATGTGCTAAGGCTATTCTAGTTCTCTTAGGGAACCATAAACATTTTAAGAAAGCTGAATTAATTTCTTTGAAAACACGTCTGTCGGGAAGCAATTGAATAGTTGTAGCCACATACAGAATCTTGGGTAGAAAAAAACATTTTTATTAATTGAAGTCTGTCTTCAAAAGTTAAAAATATTGTATTCCATCTATCAATACATATTTTCATTGTGTTAATGATATTGTTACAGTTTTCTCATTTGGATCTCTACATAAGACTATTCCTAAGTACTTTAGAGTGGATTCTTATTTTGCTATAATATGGTTTTCTGTAACCTGTACTTCTTTCTTTTTGTTTAAGAATAAAAATTTAGATTTTGACTTATTGAAGTGAAGACCTGAGATCAAGTAAAATTTCTCAATCGCTACTTCTAATTCCTCCAAGGACTCTTTAGAATTATTTAAGGCTAATAATATGTCATCGGCAAAAAGCATTATTTTAGAATTATATTGATTGTAAACATCCACCCCTTTTATTTTTAGGTTATTGTGTATTGTTTCTGCAAATATTTCAATGGCCAGAGCAAAAAGAATGGGCGACATAGAGCAGCCTTTTTAGTGCCTTTTGTTATATGAATAGTTTCTAATGTGAATGAGCCTAATTTAACATAGGCTAAATTGTTTATATATATGTTTTCCAGTAAGTGAATGAAAGAAGGGAGGAAGTCAAATAGTGATAGTATTCTAAATAGATAATCCCAATTTAGAGAGTCAAAAGCCTTCTCTGTGTCTAAACCTACCATAAGTATCTCTTTATTTTCTTTATTTACATAATCTATAAAAGTATCCTCTTCATATTATCATGTGTGTGTCTATTGAATATAAATCCTGTTTGGTCATTGTTGATTGTTTTAGCTAAGGGTATTTTAAATTTATTAGCTAAAATTGACATGAATATCTTGTAATCATTATTCAGTAGTGATATTTGTCTATATGTGGCACATAGATGTGATGTTTTATCTGCTTTTAGAATCAGTAATTAAAGAGTATTTCCAAGAGGATAGAATTATTGCATTTATTTGAGCTTCTATTAAAGTTTTATGGAGTAGGGAGGTTATCGTTGGGGGAATAAATTTATATAATTCCATAGTGATACCGTCTATTCCTGCTGCTTTGTTAGTCTTGCCCTCTTTAATTTTATCAATACCTTCCCTATTGGATATAGGTATTTGTAAGTCTGATTTTAATTCTTTTGGTATCTTTTTAGTATTAGTAACATTAATAACTGTGTTTAGTTGGTCAATATGGAAATTATCTTTTCTAAAGTGCTCCATGTAGTGATATCTGAATGCATCAAGAACATCTCCTATATCAGATACTTTTTTCCTTTCATTTCATGATAAATGTTGTTAATATTATTGGATTTGGCTTGTATTTTGATTCTTGTGGATAAGTTATGTAGATATTTGGGAGAGGTGGCTAAGGAGTTTACTTTAATTTTTTTTTAATGCTAAACTAGGTTTTATGTGTTGATATTTCCTTATATTTATTATTTAATTCCTGTATTCTCTTTCTGATTTGTGGGGAGTCTTGATTTTTTTCATTTTTAATTGACATGAGTTTGGATTGTGCATCTAATAATTCTTTATCCCATTAATTTATTTTATTTTCGTACCAAGTAATAGTTTTACCAAATATATAGGCTTTTAATTAATCCCATATCATTATTTTATTGATTTCTGTTGCATAATTAGTATCTAGAAAAAATGTAATTCTGATAACAGCCAAGGTTTAAATTATTTAACTTTTGTTATATAGGATGGGATTCTAGATGATAAGACTAAAGGTTTGAAGTCAGTTTGGATTTTTAAAATCAAAGAATCATGGACTGAAAAGAGGCATGGAGTAATTGAGAAGTTAGTGATTTTTAAATGCAGGTATTGGACAATTAATATTTTGTCTATTCTAGTTTGAGTGTTGTATCTGTGGCCTCAATGGGAAAACAATAGAGGTTTTCATCTTTCAAATTAAATGTGTCTAGTAAATGAAATTAATCAATCCATTTTTTTAAGATTTGGAGATGGCAGAAGTCCTAAGGGGTCTCTTATTAGTGGTTTCAGATTCTTAGGTTCATAGGTTCATAGGTTGGTACTAGGCTATCAGCCCTAGGGCCTGTACAAGCCTAGTCATAACACTTCCCTGGATATTTCTTCCCACAATATTTACTTCCCTGGACCCCTGTCTAGCAGGGTGACTGATGTGATCCCTGGGATGAATTTCTTATCTCCCATCCAATTGTCAAGGTTCCTTTTGAAGAGGGCCAATGAGGTCCTCTGCTTGACATGTATGAGCAGTCTGTTCCAGAGTCTGGGGAGTCTCTGGGTCAGGAACCTATCCATCCAGCATGTTTTGTTCATTGTGATGACAAGGTTTAGATCCCTGGAGTGTGTGGCTCTGAGGGATTGGGATTTCTTTAAGTGGAGCATGTCCAACAGCTCAGGGTTTGACATGGCCCTGTATCTTAAGCAGAGATCACCTCTGAGTAGATAATATGCCACAGAGTATAGCTGGATTTTTTTTAGACGGTCAGCATAGGCCATCTGCTTTAGGCCTGTGATTCATTTAGTGAGGTATTTCTGCGGTCTTTCCAGCTGTTGCAGATGTCTTGTGAGGTACATACCAAATGGTGCGTTGTACTCTATAATGGGTCTAATGGGGGAATGAGTACAGTGGGACAATGACCTCCTTTTTTCTGGATGAAAAGCCCTTAGTGATGAGGTGTGCCACATAGAAGGATTTCCTGACTGTTGTGGCGATGTGGTTATCGAAGGTGAGACCACTGTCCACCTGTGTCCCTAAGTCTCTCATCACACTTTCAGTGTTTAGTGTACTGCCACCTATGTGGTAATTCATGGGTACATGGTTTTTCCCAAAGGGGATAACTATACATTTCTTGGCATTAAGCTTGAGCCCATGGCTCTGGCACCAAGCATCTGTTTCTGTAAGGCCTTTTTGTAGAATTTCCACATCATTTGGGGATTCAATAATGACTCCCAGTTTGCAGTCATCTGTGAACTTTGTTACCTGGAGTCCCTTAGTGTTGGCCTGTACTTCAGATAAGTAGATGCCAAACAAGAACGGTCCCAGGACTGAACCCCTGAGGTACTCCATTTGTCACTTGTCTAGAGCTGGATTTGGAGTTGGATACTTTTACAGTCTGGGTTCTGTTAGTAAGCCAGTTGGCAACCCATCGAGTAACTTAGGGATTTATGCCCAGCTTAGTAAGTTTATCTATGATTCCAGAGTGGGGGATGGTGTTGAAGGCCTTGGCAAGGTCTAGATAGGCTGTGTGGACTGCCTTACCCTCGTCCACAGCTCTGGAGACTGATTCGAAGAAGTCAGTCTGGTTCAGGAGACAAGATTGGTCCTTCACCAACCCAAACTGGGTGGGGTCCAGTGTTTGAAGGTTGTCAGTGTCTTTGTTTATAAGTTCCATGATAATGCGTTCCATGCTCTTGCAGATCGAGCTTGTCAGACTGATGGGGCGGTAGTTCCCAGGATCCAAGGTGGATCCCCCCTTGTGGAGTGGGATAACTGTAGCTGTTCACCACTCAGTGGGTACGAAGCCTGAGGTGAGGCTATGATTAAACATGACACTTAGGTGAGGTGCCAGTTCATTTTGTAGTTCATGTAGTACACAGCCCGGGATACCGTCTGGTCCCATGGATGCTGTATTCTTAGCTTTGGAGATTGCGGTTTCTACCTATGTGGCCATGATTACAGGAATTTGGCAATCTTTTGGTATTGAGATGGGCCTTTTAGGGGGCGAGAGGGGGGTGAAGTTTGCAGTAAATCGATCTGCCGGTATATTGGCAATATCCTTGGGATCAGTATATTTAATGCCATTCTGTTGTAGCTCAGAGCAGATCTGAGCATTGCCATTTAGATTCTTGACATAACTATAGAATGACTTGTGGTTGTCTTTGGAATCTTTGGCAATTTTATTTTCATAACTAGCTTTGGAGGTTTTAATGAGGGATCTCAGCTTCTTACTGAGGCTGGTAAGGGAGTTTTTTGCATCCTGGGATTTTCCTCTTTTCTGCAACAGTTTCTTCCTTCTGTTGTATAGTTTGTTTATGGCAGGAGACCACCAGATTGGCTTCCTTTTTTTGGAGGAGAGCATCTTGGTTCTATTTGGGATGGCACGATTCATGAACAAGTGGATGTGCTTGTATAGTGCCTTAGTGTAGGATTCAGCAGTCGAACTTTCAGCTCTCTTCTGCATGGGTGTCATGAAGTTTGTCACTTCTGACTTGAGTAGCATGAAGTTGGCTTTGAAGAAGTTTTTTTACAGAGGTTTCCATACTGGGGGGTGGGGGTGGGATGTGGATGCCAAGTGTGATTTGCTTATGGTCAGATCTGACCAATGAGGGGGTGACCACTGGTGTGGATCATCTATCTCCCATGTTGGTAATGGCCAGGTCTAGGATATTGTAGCCCCTGGTGGGACAATGGATTAGTTGATACAGGGCATTGGAATTTATGAATTCCAAGAACCATTGGGAAAAGGTGTTGGTATCTGAGTAGTTTTCCCAGTTAATGGCAGGGTAGTTAAAATCACCCAGTATTAGGGTGTTTGGTTGTTTCTTAATATTTTCCAGTATGTTTTGAAAGGTGTGGGGCATGGTGGGGGATCTCTAGCAAGCTGCAATTTGGATTGCAGTCTTACCTAGTGTTAGCTGCACCTGGAGAATTTCAGATGCATTCTGTTGGGCAACTAGCCTGGAGGTGTGAATAAAATATTTCAGTCAGGCTTTAAAATAGTCCAGTCAGGCCAAATTAATACAATGCAGAACTCTGAAAGGTTAAAATGCAAAGAAATATACTTATCAATCAGTGATATATTCCCAGATTGTTTAGGGATCACACACCAGCAGTTTCCAACAGTGTATAAAGGAATTTACAACAGAAGCTATTTTTAAATCAGCAAGCCTTGAAGTTCTCAGATAAAACTAAACTGTTAGACCAGTTTTATAAACTCCACCTCAGGAATAGGGGGAGCCAATTTCAGGACAGATGAGAAGCAGAAAATAGTGCCAGAAAATATATAAAATATTTCTGTCAGGCTATAATATACTTCAGTCAGGCCAAATTAATACAATGCAGAACTCTGAAAGGTTAAAAATGCAAAGAAATATACTTATCAATCAGCGATAAATTCCCAGATTGTTTAGGGATCACACACCAGCAGTTTGAATGCAGTTGAAATCTCCGCCTATTATTAGATTACCCTTATGATTATTACAGATAAAATCTAAGTGTTTTTGATTGTTCCTACTCTGATACCAGGGAACCAGTATAGGTTTACCAATGTTCATATTCTGTTTTTGAATTTGACTACTACCATAGCCATTAGACATTCTTTGTCTTCATATTTAAAGATGGTTTCTGGCATTATAATATTCTTTTTCCATAAGATTGTTACACCTTTAGTCTTTGGCTTGTGGGTAGACTGAGCTAATATTAAATAATCTTTAGGATTCCATGAATAACTATCATTTGTTTTGAAATGTCTCTCTTGAAGAAAAAAACACTTGTGCTTTGTTTAATTTTAAGTATTTCAACAAATTAGATCTTTTAGTTGGATTATTTAAACCATTGGTATTCAAGGATGTTGTGTTTTTCGGCTTTTTCCCGGTTAGGGGTCGCATAAGTATTTAAGAGAATTTGTCAGAATTTTCTCTATCATAAATATCAATAAAATACTGTTTTGGTCAGGCTGAAAAAGAAAAGGAGATTTTTTTAGATAATGTCAAGATAAATATAACAACAAATGATGCAACTGAATTCCACTCTAAACATGGAATGAATATCATTCCTAATCTAATAGATAAAAATAAGTCTATTAGATTATCACTCATACTTTTGACAGACATAAAAGCTCTTTGAGCTCCATAAGTTAAACTAATATATGGACAATAGTTTATAAAGAGAATATAAGAACCAAAAATATATATTTCTTTTTTTTTTAATTTTTTAAAAATTTTGACATAGTTTAATAACACTATAATGTCCTACTGTTCATGAATATGATAGTACCATTAGTTGTAACTGTAACTACTTAACAATTATTTATTTATTTTTATTTTTTATTATATTTAAAGGTGAAGTTGATTTGTTCCATAACTTTGTAACTTATATGAATAACACAACTGATTTTTTAGTATTCACAAGTGATTTTCAGAATGATAAGATTCCTTATTTGGATGTTTTATTACAGAAAGATAGGGTTAGACAGCAGTATGTTGCTACTATTTTCAGAAAAGAGACTTATTTGAACTCTTTTCTTCATTATTCCAGTTCCCATCTTGAATACCAGAAAAAATTAGTTGTCAAAGGTCAGTTAGTTAGGGCTGCCAGAATGGTGTCTAATTTTTCTGACTTCGTAGTTGAATGTGACTTCCTTAAGGACCTATTTTTGAAATGAGGTTATCCATTGATTTTAGTTGAACATTTGATTATGGAAGTCACAATGAAAAGATCTTCAGGGTATTTTAAGGCCATTCTGAATAACTCTCATAGGGTGAGCATGAATTTAGATATTTTTCGACCTGACCCTGTTCGCATTCATGATAATATTCTTGTAGATTACTCTCTAACTTTTATTGCACTGTTTAGTAAGGATGCCCTTTTTTGAAAGGAAATCCTGCAGAAGAACTGCAATTTAATTACAGCTGATGAGAACCTTAGCAACAGAGTACCCAATAGACCATTAGTTATCTTTAAAGGGGGACGAAATTTGAAATTTTATTTTGAATACAAAAGGACTGTTAAATCTAGGATCAAGGGCATGTTCAAATGCGAATCTTGCTTATTGTAGGTTTATAGATACAGGCTTAAATTTTTGCATTAATGATATTAGATTTTCCTGTAATGGGAGATACAACTGCAATTCCAAAAGTATTATTTACCTGGCTAAATGTAAATGTTACCCAGTTTTCTATATAGGGAAAACTGACAGGCTATTAAGAGATCATATTTATGAACATCAATACGCGATTAAAAATAAAAAGTTTGAGAATGCATTAGCTAAACACGTGGCTATGAGCTCTGAACATAGTTTTACCTTTCGGGTTATAGACCAAATTGGGTCTGACATTAGAGGGGGGCCTATTTCACTATGGCTAGAGAGATGTGAATTATTATGGCAACTTAAAGTTGTTTTTAGACATGTGGGTATAAATGATGTATGCTCTATAGCTTGCATTTTGAAGCTAAGAAGCTTAAATAGATAATAAGTCACAGTATTTTTCCTGTGATGTTTTTCAAAAAAATATTTTAGGAAGGCTTGTTTTACTGCATTTTGTAATTTTTTATCACTTTATTATCTGTAATAGTACTTAGTATTTTTATAATAATCTATTGTGAATACTTAATATGGTTGATTTAATGTGCTTAGTGTGAATATTTTCATGAATTCTCTGCACTTTTTAATGTTTTTTTTTCTGATTTTTCATTCAACAATTAGTATCATGGGACTAGTTCTGAATGTATTTAACAGCATTAAGTTTCATCTTATAGTAAAGCCTGAAGAAGTACTGATATTAATTTGTATGAAAGCGCTTACTTTATTAAATTTTGTTGGGGAGTTTTATAGAGTGCCACTGTTTCCTGTGCCTTTGTTTTCTGTTTAAACCTGTTCTTGTTACATTTTGGCAATATGATCTATGATGCACTGTTCCACATTAATCTTGACCATCAACAGTTAAATATATATATTACCTTAGGTTACTGACGTCCTACTGCCAGTTAAATCCTACTGCTGATTAGCATTTTATTGTTCAAAGTTCAACAGTGTATGCTCTTTTAATATTTTGCCCACATACTCAGAAAGAGTGACTCATAGGAGGATGAAGAAAGACTGTAACTTACAGAAAAACTGAGACAAAGATAGAGCAGAAGATCACAAATGGAAATCTTTAGTTTCCCCTTGTGGTCTGTGAACAAAAGCTATCACCCCATTAAGACAAAATGTGTCTGAATAACAATAGTGTTGAGGAAAGGGTTTTTGTAAAATAAGATATAGGACTATGTTTATGATCTGAGGAACAATAAAGATTAGAGGTAACACACATTAGTAAGGTGTGAAGAGGGACACTGTAATTTTGCTATGAAGGCATGTGGATATTGCAGTTACAATCAGAACTTGATGTAAGTTAAAAAATAGTTGAAGAGAAATTAATCTGATGCAGGAGGTTATATAAAGGTATAAGCACCACCTAATTAATTAGTCTATTAATCAGTCTACTAACAGAACATAACTAGATTGCCTGCTAATGATAAATCATTTACTAAGTCCAGTCAAAACAACTGCTCTCATTCAATTAATTATGTCAGCATGTTGGTATTATACTGTAATTCTCTTATGTAAGACAAGAAGTTATTAACTATACAGGCAGATATTGGTATACAGTTCAATATAAAAATAAGCAAACTCCTTCATACAGCTAATTCAATGTTTGCAAGAGTGTACCAAAGCTTTGCAGAGTCATTTGGTGATGACGTCAGTGTTTCTTGTTGTCATAGGAACCTAGCTTAAGTGAAAAAACATCTTGGGATACGAGCAAAGCAGAGTTAAGTGCTCGTGAGTTTTAATTATTGTAAAGCTTCACTTCTCCCTGCCAGTTGTGTGAACTTTCCCTCCCTTTTTCCCCCATTCAAATAAATAGGCAGTTAAACAAGGGGAAGTAGTCTGAAATCCAGAGAACCGCAAATTAGAAGGAAAACACTAACAGTCATCTTAGACCACAACTGGCAAATGCATAAACATAACAGCAAAGCCCTCAGCCACCCAACAGCCACAGCACCAATCCTCACCTCACACTGTCTCAAACAAAGCATAAAGTATTATGGAGACCATCTAAACAGGCAAATCTCATAACTGCTTTTATGCATTACTGTCTGTTCCTCTTCCAGAGTTCTCAGCATCTAATTGCAAACTCAGTCAGACTGTTACAAGACACATCTATGATCTCAGCCAATAAACGGGGTATTCAGATGAATCGCCAGATACCCAAACATGGTAAACATTGGTACAGGGTTGCATCTCTAAGCCACAACAAACTTATGCCTACCAGGAAGCTATTTAAGCATAACTCGGGGTAAAGCAGTAATGGCAAAGCAATGTATTGCCATTTTAACTATACAAGTCAGCTGGAATAAGTAAAACAAGCCAGTCAGAACTAACACTTTTCAATATCATAAGGAATGCAATAACTAAGGCCATATAATATGAAGAAAATGTTTCTTTTCATCAGACCAAATTATTTAAGTGAATTTAATAAGTAGAAACAAAAAGCAATCTAGAGGTAAAGATAAACACATTTCATAGCAAAAATATTTTTTTATATTTCTGTTTTATAAAGTTTATGGTAAGTAGAACATAAGAATTTATTCACTAATAATCTGAATTGGGTTATGCTGAACATACCTGTACCTTTGTAGTAACCATTAAAATCCTCAGTTATCCAAAGTTTAAATATCAAACCACATTTGAAATGGTACACCCGATTTGTGGATTTCGTTTTTCTCCTGTGGACAGACACGCTAGATGAGCTCAACATCTTTATTGAGTTTTTGAATACCACAACATTGTTTCTTAGGTTCACTAGTAAAGTGTCTCTAGAAGAAATGGATGTTTTAGATGTTAAACTTAAGAAAAGTGACATCTTAGGTATTCAAACTAGCATATATAGGAAACCTACTAGGAGAAATGCATTGCTGCATAGAAGTAGCATGCACCCTAAATTTTATTTTATTTTATTTATTTATTTAACATTTGTTAACCAGGCTAGTCCAGCTGGATATATTTCCATTTTCAACAGAGGCCTGAGGAGAAAAGCTCCAATTGTAAAACATACCACCACCACACCAAAAGGTTTAAAATAGACAAAAAGGAATTAGCTATAAATTATAGTAAGACAAAAAGACATACTATACTAGATACATCATACATTTACAGAACATTTTACAGCATGTAAGTCTAGGGCAATCCCAAGACACTATTAGAAAAATACCTTTAAAACTTTGGTAAATCTAGTTTATGCAGACAGTTACTTTTCCTAAGGATTATATGCTAGACATATTATTAGAAAAAAAGGAAGGGAGAGAAAAAAAAGGAGGGTATATTAATCAAGAGGCAGGGAATACTACCAACAGGGTACATTGATAGCTCAGCAGACAAGATATCTAATTGTTGTCAAGTAGTAGAGGTTACTTAAGTACCTTCTAATTTAGGGGAGAATATAGGAAAGAGAGTAGGAGAGTGGGAGGCCAAGAGATGACAATGAGAAGTCCAGAGGATCAGTCTGGGTAACAGCAAGGGCATAGCCAGTGATTTTTAAGGTATGCCTTAAGACTTTGCTTGAAGAGAGAGAGGGATGGAAGTGTGGTAAGGTCAGAGGGCAAGAGGTTCCATTGTTTTCCCACGGTATTTGAGAATAGTGAGTCACCAGCTAAGTTGTTTGACTTGGTGGTCCTAGTAAGTAGTTTATTGGAGGAGCGTAAGGACTCAAGATTCCTATAGGGTGATATAAGGTTGTTTAGTATTGGTGTATTATTAGGTTGATAAAAAAAATTCTGAGTGATGGGAAGTTGGGAAAGTATCAGAAGGTTTTTTAGTTCCAGCCAGCCTAGTTGATGAAGGTTATGACAATGGTGAGTTCTATATGAGTTTCCAGTGGCAAATCTAGCAATACTATTATAGGAGTTGGATAGTTTGGTAAGATTACTTTTTTTTAGATTAGTATATATGGGAGCTGCATACAGTAGAGTTGAAATTAGGTGGGAGTGGGCAATAGTCTTTCTGGCAGTTGGAGTCAAGAAAGGTTTTATCCTATATAGGGAGCCCAGTTTTTTATTAACAGATTTAATAGTGTTATTAATGTGAATGTCAAAGGTGAGATTATTATCAATTGTAATTCCTAATAGTTTGGTGGAAAAGTCTGGGGATATAAGGGTACCATTGCTAGATTGAATGGAGAAATCTATGAGGGGGGACTTATTGTTTGGCGTAAACAATAGTAGCTTGGTCTTTTTTGTGTTCAAAAGAAGGCACCGACTAGAGAACCATGATTCTACAGTGTTGAAAGCTGTTTGGGTTAAAGACTGAAGTTCAGATATAGAGCTGGCAGAGCATATGATTGTAGAATCATCAGCATATTGAATACAGGTGGTTAGAGGAATGGCTATTTTGAAGGTCATTGATGAATAATGAGAAAAGGAGAGGACCAAGAATGGATCTTTGAGGGACTCCTAAGGGAAGTGGGAAGGTGAGAAGATAGTTGATTGTCCCAAAAGACTGCTTGCTGTCTATTACTAAGGTAGGACTTAAACCAGAGAATTGCTTTGGTGTCAAGAGAGAAAAATGACAGAGTATTCAAGAGTAGGCGATGGTTAACCATATCAAAGGCTTTAGACAGGTTGAGAAAGAGTGCTGATGAGAGGCTGTTATTATTGCGGTTATTATTGATGGTGTTGGTGAAGGATAGGAGAGCTGAGGTGGTACTATGACAAGGCCTGAAACCATGCTGACAGTTAGCTAGAATGTTATGTTAGGTCAGTAAAAATGTAGTAAGAGGACAGGTACTCAGAACTATGGAACTTCACGACGACGATGTCCAACTTCAGCCAGCACTTGATGATTTGGGGAATGATTTTAATAATAGAGGTTATTCACATAAGATGTTTTGCACACAGACATCTGAACTAATGGTAGAAAGGTCTTCCAGAGGTAAACCTTTGTTTATGGATAAAGTAGATCATAATATAGAATATGACCTTAGTGAACAAAATAAATTTAGATTCCCACTCACATATACTGGGGATATTGGGACATTCTGTGATGTGTTTAAACAGAACTGGAATATTCTAAAGACTATAGGTGAATTAGATGGACTACTATATGATACACCTAGGTTCGCTTTTAAGAATAAGAAAAATCTTAAACGTCAACTATGTTATTTAGATAGACAGAATAGTTATAACAAGATGTCACAAAGGAAAGGTACTTATATATGCAGGAATTGCACAGCTTGTTAATATGTGCATTCCTGCTTTAAATATAATCATATGGTTCCAAACTTTGAGATAGTGGCTACACATTACCCTGATTGTAAAACTAAGAACCTAGTATACTTTGTTTTTTGTACAGCATGCAATGCCTACTATGTAGGCAAGATGAATCGTATGCTTAAGGAGCGCATTCAAGAACATTATAGGGACATTAATAATTGTAAAACTACTAGTGCTCTTTATAAGCACATAGAACAAGAAGGTAGTTCACATATTTTTACATTTTTTGTTTTGGATATTTTGCTAGAAGGGGAGAGAGGTGGTGATATTAAGAATCACACCAAAGTTTTAGAACAAAAGTGGATTCTTAAATTAAATGCATATACACCACCTGGTGTTAATGAAATAGTTTCTTTGAAGCCGTTCCTTAAAGCTAGAAGTTTAAAACACTAATGAGACAGATATATATATATATATATATATATATATATATATATATATATATATATATATATATATAAAATTATGTATATATTCACATTTTATTTATTTATATACATATATATATATATATATATATATTTTTTTTTGCACATATTTATATATAATATGATATATTCTCATTAAGGCAGCCATCAGCTATTTAGTATGTCCTAACATATTGTTATTTAGTATGTCCCAACATATAGTTATTTAGTATGCTCTCTCTCTCTCTCTCTCTCTCTCTCTATATATATATATATATATATATATATATATATATATATATATATTTTTTTTTTTTTTACCATGTTTTTTCACTATATACTGTTTTTAGGTACTGCATTTTTTAATGACTTGATTAATTTCTATGGTGTTATGATATATGCATTTAAGCTGAGAAATTGTTGGTCTTGATGTAGTCTGATGAAGCGACCACAGAGGTCGTGAAAGCGCTTACTTTGAGCTCTTCAATAAAGATTTTTTGTATTTTATTGAAGCACTATTGTGGTTATCCTGTACAGTCGTGGGGGTTTGGCTCTGCTCTTTTGTTGCTTTAAATATCAAAGATTGTAGTTTGATTACTTAACTTTTTGTTTTAAGCATAAATGAGAGATTACATTTTCATTTTGTTAGTTCTGATGGCAGTTCAAGTCATAGTTAAAAGTTTTTTTTTTGGGAAGTTAAAGTAAACAATTATTTTTTTACAACAGATGCTTTGGGCTCAGTCTTTTTTTTTTCCCCCGACGTCAGTCCAAGCACTTGTTTCTTTTATTCTTTTGAAAGTTGGGGATATCAATTCCATATCTTCTGGTAGAGAAATCACATTATTATTTTTGATAAATGATGAAGCTTCTTCTGGATCATTAAAAGTTCTCATCTCATTGGCATATATAATTATTATCTTAGCTGGAAAGGCAAGTTGAGCTTTGATATTGTTTTGCTTTAGTAGTTTTATCATTGGCCATACTTGTTTTTTCTTTGCTCAATTACTCTGGTGGAATAATCATTATGAAATCTTATCAAGTTCTGGTTATGCTTTAAAGGTGCTTTCCTCCAGGCAGATCTTAAAATTAATTCTTTGCCCAAATATGACAGAAATTTTATAACAATTGATCTGGGAGGGGTATTTGTTGATGAGGAAGCAGGTTTCCCCAGAGCTCTGTGGGCTCTCTATACCAAAGGAAAAAAAACTTTTTTTAAGTCTAGGAAATCAGGAAGCCAAGTAGTTACAAATGAAATGATATCCTCACCTTCTGTGTTTTCTGGTAACCTGAAAATTCTAATGTTGTTTCTCCTGTGTCTTTTTCTAAGTCATCTATTTTGTTTAGCAGCCAAGTATTTTGTTTCAGAAGATATTCTTTCTGCGTTTCTTCTTTGAGTCTAAGTTCAATGTAATTTAGAGAGGTTTTAATAGTTACTATTTTTGATTGATGCTGTTGTAACAATTCCTTAAAAGTATCAATCTGTTTCTGGCAGTTTGTTTTAAGATTCTCTAAGTATTCTTTAAAGTCATCCATCTTCAAGGATAGTTCCTGCAGGGTGGTTGTCATTATTTGGATTTCCTTTCTTAAGGCTGCATCAGGATGTGAGTTCCTTGAGTTGCTCATTTTCAGAGACCGAGATTTTATCCAAGTTCTTCTGACAGGAAAATTTTGATGAAAGTTCATCAAAATTGCTATTTATATAGTTTAACTGTTTATAAGTTTTTGTTATTATTTCTCTAAAAAAATTTTTCCTGTTTAATTTAACTGGTTTATGGAGCTCTAAAGTTCTGCTGCTTCCAGTGTACCATTCAGGCTCCACCCCCAAAAAAAGTATGTACATATGAGTTATCTGAAAGAGGACCAACAGCATTATTTATCTCAGCATCACAATTATCAGCCATGACTTGATTATTAAATGTTAAAGGCTAAGCAGAGTTGCTCTTATAACTTTCAGTATCCCTTCCTAACTTTTTTGTTTCCTTGCTATGATCGTAGCAACATGTCTTTCAACTCTAGCAATGATACCATAATAAATGGATGACAAATGATCAAAATACTAATTGTTCCTTATACTGCTGTCCAGGCTTCTAACTTGGTTCTAATGTAATTCAACTTTGGCAGCATTGTGAACAACCAGGGGCCTTAATAAAGTTAGACCTGTGTTATTAAATAAATCCACTAACATTTTCTAGATGTCATACATAATCTTTGGTAATTTCCATTTGAAATTTGAATAACCAAAGACCTTTTGGAACTTGTTTTATAGAAATGCAATGTTCCAAATAAAAATTCTTACATTCTAAACTTTTTAACTTAAAAAGCTTGGATTCTAAATCATAGATATCAGTTTTATAAACAGAGCTTCAGAAGCTCCATTAATGTTAGTAAACTGAGAATTACAAATTTTATGAATATCACGATTAAATGGATTGACAGTATCTGTGGTTAACTGTTCAAGTGATCCAAGCCTGAAAGCATTCTGAGATTGGTCAGCTAACAGTGCCATTTCCAAAATATCAGCAGAACTGGCTACCAAGTCACCATTGATCACATCATTTGCTTGATTAGGAAATCCATGAACAAGCTTACCAAAGACAGCCTGCGTTTTAGTCAGTAACTCGATATTAGAGTGACTTTACCCCGCTAAATCCTCAGGTAATGAATGTGTCAACAATTCCAAATTAGCATCTTCATTAGCGGCAACAGTGTTTAAATTGTCAGCGAATTACATATTCTAGTCAACTGAAATGCTGGTAATATAAAGGAACTAAATAAGCACACGATCCAGAGTTAGCGTAAAGTCCAGCAGTATAACATAACCATTAAAGAGACATCCAAATGCACAAAATCAGTAAACAGGAAGGTGCCAAAAATAATAAATGAAAGAGCTCACCTTTATGATTGGTATTACATTTATTTTTAGCAGCTTCCTGTTTACTGGTTTTGCAGCATTTGGATGTTTCTTTGGTGGTTATTTTACGCAGATGGACTTTACGTTAATGCTAGATTATGTGTCTATTCTAAAAGTAGGTTTAAGCATGCCAGAAATGCATGTTAGAGCTTATGTTCCATTCTGCACCCACACCATCCATTCTTGTCCCATGTCAACTTCCCTTCCAGATGTGAAAAACAACTTGTATACTCTCATTTAACTGATTTTCAGTATTTAGAAAGAGTGCCCTGGCTATCATTAAATGAATAGCTTCTGCACTTCTGTGATTTAAACTGCAGAGATCGATGTTACTTAGAAAACATCTGCTTGTATTCCTTTCAATAATATATCGGACTTCATTTAGTTTCAATAAGCAGCTTGTCACTTCCTCTATAAGTACTACTTTTAGTGTCTCTCCATACAGATGCCTCAAAGTTCACAATTCCGTCATTTCCTGATTAATTGCCTGTGTCTGTAGACAGTTCATCTGTAATTACAAGCTTTACTGGTAGATAAAAAAGACCAGGCAATAGTTCTGCAGTTGCAAACTATAGCTCATCTCAAATGCTAGAAAATTATAATTTTACATGATTTTAATGTACACGTCTACCTGTATGCTTAACATCAGAGGAAATCACTATAATTTAAAATGCACATCTGATCAGTTCAATTCAACCTATTCCCCATAGCAGCCCCAGGTCAAAACATTATACTACTTATATCTAGTATTTATCTTAGAGACGGTATCAATCCAATATATTTATTGCTGTTAAAAAATAGTTTCTTACTTTTACATCACTGCCGTTAACAACTGTCCCTGATAAGACTCCCCACTTCAGATTTAAAGTACTTCTGCATACTTTACAGACTTTCTTTATAGTGCAACAAGCATTTGACTTCAAGAAAGTTATTGTACACATATTACTAAAATAAATTTATCATACATATATTAATAACAATAACTTTTTTTATTGTTTGATTGATATTTGATAACCAACTCAAATTTAACTCTCACCTACAGCTAAATATCAAACAAACCCACCAAAAACTTGGTATGCTGTACCGGCAAAATAAATACCTCACACCTGCTGCCAAAATCACTCTCTCTACTTCATTTCTTATCCCCTCCCTTCTCTACGGCGCCCCACTCCTAACTAATCTACAGTCCTCCCTAAAAACCAACTTTCCTCTTGCTATAACAAAATTGCCAAGTTTGCTACCAACCACAAGTCCTCCTCACACCACTGTACCTCTCTCCATATACTAAAATGGCTAGAGCTTCCTAACTATCTCACATACACTCAACTAACTCTTGCTCACAAACTCATTTTCAACTCCTCTCTCTGTCCCTCCCTTTCATCAGCTTTTAAAATGCACCTTCCTGATAGAATATTGAGGTCCAACAATCAAAATCTATTAGAAATCTATAAACCTACTCGTCCCCTAGGGAAAAATCTTCTATCTTTTGTCCTTGCCCGCCATTGGAACTCTCTACCATCATCCATTCGCACCACCCCCAACCACTTTATTTTTAAAAGATCTCTTCATTCCTACCTAGTATCCAAGTGGGAATGCTCTTGCTCCCACCCCACATAGCTAATTTACTTGCAATTGCCATCTTCCTTCTTTGCCTTGATTCCTCATGCATTCTTCCTGATTATTTACCCATAACTAATATACATTATCATTTCATATTATAGGGAAAACTGCACTAGGCCTCACCTCCTAAGTGCTTCCTTCATAAATTTCTGTTATTTCTCAGAAATTTCATTCAGTATTTCAGAATATGATACAAACTCAAAAATTTTTCATGCAATATTCTTTACTATCTATAATCTATTAATTTTATCTAATGTTCTTTCATAGTTATTTCTTCTGTATTTACTTGAAATTGTTTTCTGTTGTCAAAATATTTTGGATTATTATATAATTTGTAATTTGTTATAGTTTTGTAGAACTGGTATGAATCACTTTTTGTAACATACTTAGTTCTGGAGCTTTTCTCCCCAGGACTCCATTGAAAACGGGTTCTTTGGCCCAATGGACTATCCTGGTAAACCAACTGCAAATAAATAAATAAATAAATAATTTTTTATTTAACATTTACAACTTCAATTACTTCACTGTCATTCTAATTATTAATTCAAAGTGGAATTGTACTATAAAGTTTAACCCAGTCCAACTTCCATTCTTTTTTTTTACTTGCAGGATTACAGTTCTCATATCCAAGCTGCATCTTAAGGAATGACACTTTACAGTTCATCCATTTGTTATTTTACTTCCACATTCTTAATGGGCTTCTTCTTCATCATCTTGACCACCTAACATCGATCTCTATTTCAAGTTCAAGTTTTTTTGTACTCAGCTCCTGAACTTTTTTTCTGCTGCTCAATCATTTGTCTTTGGAGCACTAACTAAGGTTTTACTGGCAAGTTCTGTCTCTGGGCTATGCCATTATCACACCAATGACAGACAGAGTCCCCTTCAACTTGTTGTCTCAGTTTTTGCTGAATAAGCTTGTTTTATTTCCTCTTACACTTGTTTTGCATCCAAAAATACCTTTGGTCCTTTTGAAAAATATATTCTGAAAACTATTGGATATATCAGTTTTCATCTCACACCTGAATCTCGATATTTTTTGATTTTCATGGATAAACTCACTTCTCTTCTGCCTGGTGTACAGTAAATAACTGACAGTACTTTACCCTGCAGCTGCAGTTTTGTCAGGGGCATCTCCATCTGCTGATATGACTGTATCTTTTACTGTCTTGCCTTCTTTCTCATGGCCACATATTAAGCATAGACACAATTTGTCCTTTCAGTTAACAAACCCTGCTGTGGAATACCAGTCCATTTGCTTATTTGTACTTTCATAAATTAATGCAATCAGAAAATCTCAGTTTTTTTCTCTGTGTGCTCTGTCTTCTGGCTCTACTATTTTTTGAAACCATTCTTCTTGAGATATTCAGTCTTTCCTTTATTTCAGCCTCTAGTTTCTGCAGTTTTATCAGCCCATCTGATAGCTACTTAAAGCTTTTTCTATTCTTTCCAGCCTTTTGTTGTTTTGACTGCATTTTTCAGTGTCTCACTTATTTTATTTTAAACACCCCTGAAACCATATGATTTCTTATATCCTCTGAATTACTGGAAGCCATCGCCTGTACTGAGGTTGAAACCTGAACTGCTTTTTACTGAACAGCTGTAAGACTCTTCTCTATCACACTTTTTTTTATTTCTTCTTCTCCATTTCCAGTCGATTTTCTATTACTTTCTCTAGATTTCTTTGTCATTGACATCCAAGCAATGTAGTGACTAACCAGTAACTGAATCTTACTGAACTAAATGATCTTTGCTGGCTGCTTTCCAATGTTTTCATTCTGGAGAGCTCTGATTAACTTATTGATCAGTGTGCAGTCATCTTGGAAGTCCCAAGAGGCTCTTCATTGCAAGTATTAATCAAAGCAGAAATATTTTCATTGGCACGCACATCATTACAAAATGTAAAACAAGCATTTGCTAGTGTAAAAAAGTCTTTGTTAGTGCTAATAGCATATTTTTGAATATCAAGCAAATGTTTATAGGTTCATAGATTAGTACTAGGCAAAATGCCCATGTGTGTCATTTTAAGCCTAGCCAATTATCCCATGTGAGAATCAAACCTTGTACCTTGTGTTTGTACAGTAAACACCTTAATTAACTATTAACCATTATGCCAACCTACCACCTATTATTGTATGAGAAAATCTTTGAGTGTTGCACAAGTACTTATCTATGATAAGTACATGTAACAATGCCAGACAAGTTTATACCAGTACCAAAACAAATCTTGTCACTGCAAAGGCTTTGACAGTGCTGTACATGTTGTTTCCAGATTACAAGTGTTAATCAATATAAACCAGGTGACTTTGTGAGCCCCATATTTTTTCTGTGAAAAAAAGCCTTTTCTAGTGTCAGCCAAGTATAGGTTAATGCCAGGCTAGTCTCCATCCGTGGCAAAAATATCATTGTCAATGCCACATAAGTATCTGTGAATGATAAACACTGTCCTTTTAATAAAATATGTGCCTTCTAAGTGCTAAACAAGGCTTCTTTTGCGACTGGCAGTGATTTAGTCTACATTGACAGGCTTGCCTGACATGGTCAAAAAGTTGTTTTCCACTGGCATATGCTAGTTTACCATTGGAAAGGATTAACTTTGCAATGGTAAGCTAGAATATGCTAGTTTACCATTGAAAAGGCTTAACTTTGCAATGGCAAGGTCTTGATTTGGCATCCACATTTACTTGACTTTAGATTTTTTAATTGTCAAAGACATTAGATAATGATATAGCATTGTCTGGCTTTGACAATGTATGTTAGAATACTGAAGCCCTTTTCTTACATTGACAGAGGCCTGTTTTTAATTTTCATAGCCTAGTTTTGCAGTAACAAAGACCTGTTTGGCATCACCAAAGATTTGATTAACTTTGTCAAAAAATGTTCTGCATTGGGCAGTCCTTGGTTTGGTATTGAAAGAGGTGTGTTTGACATTAATATCTACTCATTTACAATGACATACATTTTTTTGCTAAAATAAGTGTTTGTGAATACAAACCAAATATTTGTGAATGCCAGTCAAGTTTGTGTCAATACCAAAACAAATCTTTGCTAATGAAAAACATGTCTTTGTCAATACCAGTCAAACATTTGTCAGTAGTCAAGCTTCTTCCCGTGGTAAACAAAATGTTTGATGCAGAGCAAGCTTTTTGCTAATGCTAAACACATGTGACAGTACAAACAAGTATGGGGTCAGTGCTAAGATAAGTCTTTGCCAATCTTTTTCAAAGTAAAATTAGAATTTGACCAAGCTAAGCACATTTTTTGAATCACAATGTTTTGTCAGTTTAAAACAAGTCTTTGCTAATGCTAATTGAGAAGTTGTTGACAGCAGGCAAGCCTTTATCAGAGGGACGAGTAGAGTTTATCAGTGACACATTCATCTCTTGAAGAGCAGACATGGCTTTGTCAATACAAGCTGACTGTTTGCAATTGCTAAACAAACAGTTTTTATTGAAATAACAGGTGCTGTACATTGAAAAATTCTGGGCGTTGTCTGTACTTGTACCATGTTGCTAAGCCTGGAACTCCTTACCTGTATCCATCAGGTCAATGCCCTCCCTCCTATCCTTCAAAACCATTCTGAAAGACTTCCTAGCTAAAAGCCGGCTGTGTTCTTGCTCAACACCAAGATAAACTATAGCCCTAAATGAGGACAGATACCTATTCATACCTTACATTTTTTTCCGCTCCCTTCTTCACTTACTTAATTACTTCTATCAGTTTCAATCCTTGGGCTTTCTCTCTAAATATACATAAGCCTGCTTTTCCCTCACTTCATATTGCCCTTCCTGTTTGAATTATACTAACATACCTTTAATTTCTCTATAAATAGATTAAATGTTCTCTTAACTATTAAATTATTATCAAATGACGTATCTATTTGTAACCAATGTTTTCACATTATGTCTATGTCTAATTTGGCATCATTGTTTAAACTGCAGTTATTTTTGTATTATTTTTAAAGACTGTAAAATTATTGTTCTTAAAATGTTTTGTAATACTTTGGAGCTTTTCCCCCAGGCCTCTCCTGAAAATGGGCTCCTACTCAGTTGGACTTTCTTGGTAATCAAATTTTTTTTTTTTTTTTTTACAAATACCTGCTTAGCATTGCAAAACACTTTATCGTGGCTTCCCCATGTAAATACCTTCATTAGATAAATACTTCTTTAGCCGAAAACACTTTATGGAATACGTAGACAAATTAATTTGCAGTGATATAGCCTTGTTTTCTATTCACGAATACTTGTTCATCATTAGCAGAGAGTTTTGTATATGGCAAACACTTTTAGGGATTGCCAAGGATTTCTTTTGACACTGACAGAGATAGTTAAAGTACACTCCTGCATACTTATGTGACACTGGCAATGACTTGTGTTACATTGATAAAGGTTTGTTGTGCTGTAAAAAAAAACTGCTCTATGACTATCAAATAAGTGTTTTGGCACTGACAAATACTTGTTTCACAGTGACAAATATTGAAAATTCACCGATTCAGAGGTACTTATTAGGCTCTTGATCTGTGAGCATCTTAAGAAACCTAGCCTCTTATTTTCATGGTAGTTTTTAGCCTTTATATTTTACATACAAATAAACTAGGGATGGGCCAAACAAGAATATGATAGTGTAAAAACTGAACTAGATTTGTTTATCTTTATAGCCCGGAACTGTGCCACGTCTTCTTGCACCTTTCAGAATAAACGTCTTTCCTACTTAAAGATCTGATAATGGTAGTTTATTATGTAGTAACAGCATACAGTGGAGGTATATATAGTAATCCAACAAGATCCAAACAAGTCTTACATTACTGAAATTGTCTCAAATTAGCGTGCTGATGAATTGAAACAAACAGTAGCCAAAGATTGCAAATCGAATACTCTGACTTCTGTAGCTCTGAAGAATAAATTAGCCTTATCCTTTTTTAATGGCAGAACAAAGACAAACTTTACTGCTTTCTGTAGTTTGTGCACTTCTGAACTAACTTCTGAATATCTGAACTGCTGGACATTTGAAATGACTTCTGTTCTCAGTCTTCTGAGTATCTGAACTGACTTCTGTCTTGCAAAATTTTCTCATAAAACTAAAATCCTGTACATTTCCTAGTAGTTTTACATGCTTCCTTAACCTTAGTTTCTGAACCTTGTACCATCAAGATAAAGATATTATTTCAGGTGCTTTCTCTGATTTGTTTTTGTATCAAATGTTCCACACAGTCTGATAGCATGTTCATAGGATACTAGGCTGTCGGTCTTTAGACTATTACAAGTCTAGCCAATATCCAAAGAGCAGAATCAAACTCTGTACCTTGTATCTGTGAAGTTAAGACCTTAACCATTATGCCAACCCTCCTTGTCTCATCTATATCAGTGCTTTGACCTAAAGGTTATTTCACTGAGCTCATTTGTATCCTTCTCCGAAACATTCCTTTCTATTAAGCTGCACTTACTGAAACTGCATATGAATTGTGAAATATAAAATGAAGATATAGGCCTATACAAAAATAATATTATATTTCTGTAGGATTTATTCTGACAAAACTATATTTATGTGAATCCCTATCTTACAAACCCTCCTACAATCCCATAACTGGCATTTGCTTCTGTAATTACTTTATAAATATATTAATATAGTCCACAAAAGATAATATAATGATCACTACAATTAATATAGCAACTATAAAATAATTAGCTTAGTTTCTGGTGTCATCCCAAGGGGATCTAGTACCTCACAGCCTAGGAAGACATGATCGACAGACCACAATGCTTTGCCAGAGATGGCTTGCATCTGTCTCCCTTGGGCTTCTGGTAAAGGCTCTTGCCTCTCCATAGTGCCTTTTTAGTTAATGCCATGAGGTCAAAACTACCAACATGAAAATGTCATCAAAATGCAAACTAAAGGTCATGCTGCTAAATACTATTAGTCTAAACATGAAACTGCACTCATTGCAAGCATTCTTAACCCTGGAAGATGCCGACATTTATGCAGTCACAGAAACCTGGCTCAAAGCTGTTGAGAGCACCCTAGCCATACCACGTTACTCAAGCTATCATACATTCAGACCCCAAACTGTAGGCAGCAAAGCAAAAGGAGGTGGAGTTGCAATATATATTAAAAACAGACACACCTCCAGGCTGGTCAAACAGTATCATGCACAGGAGACACTCCAGGTACAGTTAACCGTTGATAAGACCCCTATTCAAATCATAGCTAGCTATAGGTCCCCAACTTTGACTCAAGATGTCTACTCCACCTATCTGGACCTCTTCGAATTTATGAAGATTCATCCATTTTTCTTGATTCTGGGTGACTTTAACTATCCAACCTAGACTGGAAAAACTACTCATGCCAAAACACAAATGCTCAGAGATTCATTGATTTCATTAATGGAAATGCCTTGGATCAGCTGGTCAACAACCCCACAAGAGGTGATAATATCTTGGACTTGGTATTAACCAACATGAGTAACCACTGCAGCATCCTTACAGTGTCATCCTCCCTGGTAAGATCCAACCACAATGCGGTCACTTTCAAAGTCGCCTTCTCCCCTGACCCCAACCCCCCCCCACACCTAGGGTCAAACAAAAAACTTCTCCAAAAGTGATTACAACCTCCTGATGGAAGGTAAAAACAGTTTCACAACCCCCTACCACTCCATAGGAATTGGCACATATTTCAAACCTAAACCAAAATACTATAGGAGCATTTATATAACTGCATGGAATCAGGAATACCTGACAGGACAAAATCCTCCTCCTCAAGGAAGAGTAAACCTGTCTGGTGGACATCTGCAATAAATAAACTCTATAATAAAAGGAAAAAAATGCTATCCAGGACCAAGAAGGAGCAGGTGCCTAACTGAAACCAAACTCTCCTTAGCCTGAACAAGTATATAAGATCACTAGTGAAATCCTCCAAAGTAAACTTCAAGTCCAAGCTGGCCACATCTACTAAAGACAATCATAAGGTCTTCTTCACATATGTCCACGGTTTCAAAGGAAGCATTCAGATATGCTTAGAAGTGGTGGTCAAGGATGCCACATAGACAAATGCCGTAAATATAGCCAACCTGCTGGCAGACAGGTTCAGTAAAAACTACACCCCTCTGTACCCCCATCAGTAAATCAGGACACCCCCAGCACCTGCTCCCCTCCCCTTATCTCTAGGATGCAAGTCATCACTGCCCTCTCAAAGACAAAAAATACAGCCTCCATGAGAGCTGATAATGTCCCAGGCTGCATCTTACATGAACTCCGGCAGGAACTTGCAGCACCATTAGGCACCCTATTCAACCAAAGCCTGAGTACTGAATTCATCCCAGCTGAGTGGAGGACAGCCACTGTCATTCATTTGCACAAAGGTGGAGCGTCCACCAGTTCAGGAAATTATAGACCCATCAGCCTAACTAACCTGATCTGTAAGGCCATGGAATAGATTATCATGATCCTCATTAACAAAGACATTGGCAACCTCCAAACACTCTATCCCACACAGTTTGGTTTTGTCAATGGGAGGTCATGCCTATTAAATTTGGTCAACTTCTTTGGGACAGTCACCAAAGTCATGGACGGGGGAAAGACAGTGCACACCACCTACCTTGACCTAGCCAAAGCCTTCAGTACTGTTCCCCACTCGGGTATAACAGATAAACTCTGTCAACTAGGCATCAATCTATATGGGTAGCAAACTGGCTCACTGATAGAATCCACCTAGTCAAAACAGGGGAAGCCACCTCAAGCAGTAGACCTGTAATGAGCGGTGTACCCCAAGGATCAGTCTTGGGGCCTCTGTTGTTTGGCATATACTTTTCTGAGGTGCAGACTAAAACCACTGGGCTATGGCTGACCAAGTTTGCAGATGACTGTAAGCTGGGCAGTGTTATCAATTCCTCTAGTGATGTGAACATCCTCCAAGAGGGTCTCACCCACACAAATGACTGGTGCCAGAAACATGACCTGAAGCTGAATGCCAAAAAATGCATCATCATCATCCCCTTTGGAGAGAGTGACATCCCCACAAATTATCACATTACTAACAGGGTCCTAAGCATGCAGTCAGTTGTGAGGGACTTGGGCACACAGGTTGATAGCAAACTAACTTTTGACCACCATGTTGTCTCCATTGTATGGAAAGCTTTCTACATGGCCCATCTCATTAGTAAGGGTATCTCATCCAGGGACAAGGAGGTCATAACATCCCTGTATTCTTCACTGATAAGACCCATTATTGAGTACAATGCCCCTTTTGGCATGTACCTCACATGCAGCAGCTAGAGACACCACAGAGGCTCCTCGCCAGGAAAATCCAGGGCCTCAAAAATCTACCCTACACAGATAGGCTAAAAGCCCTGTCCCTCTACTCAGTCTCATACAGACTCCTCAGAGGTGACCTCTGTCTGGCATACAAAGCAATCTCAGACCTGGCATTGATGGGACTACTGCATATCTGCAAGTCAAGCTCCACATGTGCAACCTCATCCTGGTCTGTGGCATCAACAGGACTTGTTGGCGGGACAGATTTGTGTCCCAGAGACTCCCACTTCTGTGGACTAGACTCCCTCTCCACGTCAAACAGAGTACCTCATTGACCCTTTTAAAGCACAACCTGGATAACTGGATGGGGAAAAGAAAATACCCCTGGGATTCCACCTGTGTTCCTGCTAGACAAAGACATTGAGTGCTGACTTGTCAGAACATGGGTTAGATTCTTAGCTAGACTTGCAAGAGCCTCAGAGTCAATAGCCTAGTAACTTCCTATGATCCTGTGATACTATTTCTCTTTATTATTATTATTATTATCGGGTAAATAAACTTGCAGGTTTAAGTTTTGCCACTAGGTGTCACTTGAGCATTCATGACCTGCCAATTATTTGAAAATATTTTTGATTGAAGTCTCTTAACTTTATAACTGGACAATTCTTTAACATGTTTTATAACTGTTATTACATATCCTTTGTGACAAGGTCCTTACTAATTTGGTGAAAAACAACTAGAAACTTTCTTTTTGCACCTATAATGTATGTATGTATGTATGTATATATATATATATATATATATATATATATATCTCAAAGCATAATTACCATAGACAGTATTAACTTGTTTCTGTAAGTCTTTAGCTAGATGTGTTAAAAGTCTTAACTAATAATCCTGTATATTTACAGTTTAAATCCCTATGTGCTATAATAGTAGAAGAACCTTTACTAGAACACGTGTTGTCTGCATTCATGAGTTGTGTCTTTGCATACCCTGTCAATGTTCTTTTAATCTTCTGTCTAATGTACAATAATCATATAATGTGCATTTTATTCTGTAATAAATGAAACTTAACTTGTCATGTTTGAATATATGACTTTTCTTGATAAACCTGTTACAAATACTTCTGTCACTTTACCTTTAAAATTAATGACTAAATAATGTGGGATATAATTCTGCAAAGTTTGTTCTGATTGTATATGCATATCATTTATGTATGTTGCAGAAACTGTCTAGTAATGTCATAAGAAATGCATTATACTGAGGATTTAAAATAATTGAGCATGGCTGTTATATTCTGACTGAAACTGACACTAAAAAATGTATGGATGTTATATTCTGTAAACTAACTAAAACTGACACTAAAAGTAATACCTATTGCACTGAAAATCTGAAACAGACATGTATAAATGTTATATTCTGTAAACTAAATGAAAGCAACAGTAAAGAAATATTTTTTTTTCTGCCAGTAATATCTGAACACAGATTAAACCAGAAACTGAAATCTAGTATTATTATGTTTGAAAACATAACTTGAAATTGAAATTCAGCTTAAAATACTTCATGCTGTGACACCACTGTTCTGTATGAATACACTTCTGCAGCTGTATCTTTACTATACTTGATTTAACTTTAAACTCATCTATATAAATGCATGTCCTAACTCTAAAGAATACTTTTCTTTGGATAACTGAAACAAATGTACATAAAATCAATTAGCATACAGTTCATGTACTGAATAATTTAGGTAGTTAACTACAGTTTACCTACATTAAAGAAAGACTGATTCCCATGCCCTTATGGTCTTCACTTCTGACTTTTATATCGATAATCCAGTAGTCCCAATACTTGACTTGTGCACCAGAGCTTTGGCCAAGTTTAAGCCTTACTCTGCATTGTCCCTCTCATTCCAAAGGCACTTGAAAAGCCATCCTACTGCCCTTTATTGTTTATTTTCAGTCCTCTATTACAAAAAAAAATTGGCCTTCAGACATTCAGTGTTCCCTATGGCAAAGCTATGGGCTGAAAATCTTGAACCTTTAATAAACTTGTACATGAAATTCCATATAACGTAAAAAAAATTTCTGTGGCAAACTTGTCCTTTTGGTATATCTTAAAAATAGAAAAAAAAAACAGTTTTAGCAATTAGAAACCAAACTAGATGTTTTTAGCATTACTTGTTGCTGTGACTTTATATACATTTATCCTTATTGAAATGAACCTGTCTTACTAATAAATAAATTCTTGTAGGTTTGTAACTAAACTGATAATGTAGTATAGTGAAACCAAAAGATTGTAACTTCATTACTGAATCAAAAGGAAAACTCAATGGTATTTTTTTCTCTGTCATAAACTTTAATGAAACTAAAGTAATAATTGGACACTGTACTAATTTTTTAGCATTTCTTATATTTCTGCAACTTTATGAAATGAATCTTAACAGTTGAAAATTTTTAATACATCCATTACTTTATCTCTACCTACTGCCCTAAATGTACCCGTTCTTTCAGCTGATGTTATTTAACTCTCTCAGTACTTCTGAGCACTGCAAGGGTTTATTGTCACTGCTGTAATTTCCTTTGTAGTCTAAATCTACAGGTAAATAGTAGGAGCTGTTACTTTATAAAAACATCACTAATAATATCTAACTGTTCTTTGCCATACTGTTTTATAGCATAATGTACCGCCTTCAGTTCAGCTTGATCAGCTGACCTGTAATCTTTTGGTGTTCCCTGGGAAGCTGCAATTTCTGCATAAAATATATAAAATCTTGAGCAATTTACATATAGACATTTACTACTAGAATTGAACGGGTCTGCTTTTGGAGCTTTACTTGTCTGTCCTTTACAAATATGTGAAATTTTTTCATACAGTAAATTACATTGCACTCTTTCCTTACATGAGATCTGAACCTGTGACTGTACTGACAAATAATATTTATACTGTACCCTTTCCTTGCACGACATCTGAACTTTTGACTACACCGTCACTTTTAAAAATGTAACACTGACTTTAAATTTTACACTCTGAAAAAATAATAAAACATCATTAAATATTTGTAAATGCTCTTCTTCTGGATCCAGCTGTATCAATATATTATTTATGCATTGCAACATTTTTAATACCATAATTCAGTGGTATTGACAATATCAGATGAAAGAAAACAATAGCAAAAAATTAATCAGACGTCTGAAACTGTAAAAAAAAATATTTCACAGATTTAACTTTACTGCCATGTCTGATGTACCATACACACGTGCTACCAGAATTATGTACTTATTTACTATTCTCAAATCTGGTACTAGCCTATAACTGTCATCTATGTTTTCTTTACTGGCCATAAAGATGACTTGCATTGACTTGATTATTTTACTATACTGCACTTTCTTTTCCAGACTTTAATACATTTATGAATGTCTTGTATTGCTTCTCTGAGAATAAGATAATGTTTCTGAAAATGTGATACTTTTTCTGCCTGCATTTCAGCTGTGGCAGCTGAACCAGAATTTATTATCTTTAGCTCATTGATCTGTGTATTCCTGTAGTAATTGATTTTTTCATATCATGTGCATCATCTGCACTAGTGTCTTCTGTTTGCAGTACTGTACATTCTGCAGCATTTTATCTCTCTCTATACACTACTGTTACCGAAGTCTAAAATGACATTTTTTAACTCTAACAACATGTTAATTCTTAGTGAGACTGTCACATTAGCCTTTGACTCTTTAAATCCTGACAATATTATAACTGTAGTTGGGCCCTCTGGTAGAGGTCTGTTTGTAACTGAAACCGATGTGTCTGTATCAATCAGTACATTGCTCCATAATTCTTTCCTGTAAACAATGAAATATATGGTCTGTCATTCCTTTCTAAACAATGTCAGATAAATCAACTGGTTTTCTGCAGGACTGCCACAACCTTTATTGATATTTTGAAAATCCTTTTCTTTAGAACTAGTAACAACATTGACTTGAGCTATGGTGTGTATTTATTTCGTTATTTTGCCCTGAATTCTGTATATTATTTACATTGGTGTATACTTTATCAGACTGATCTGTTTCTGCAGGAATACTGTTTTCTATATTAGACTGATCTGTTTCTGCAGGAATGCTATCAATCACTGTACTCTGATTAATCTCAGCACTCTGATCTACCCTCAGTGCTGTATTTACACTGGCTTCTGAAAACAGCAAATTAGAACACATTAGATTCTGAGCATTCTGAGTGTTTTTAATGTTTTGTAATTATTCATACATAACCCAGCTGTTAAATATATACATTTTTTAACAACATAATATTTTATCTCATGTTCTAACTAATGCAAAGCCCCTTTAAGGAATTGAACATTTGATTGACAACACTTGTTTTTAATTAATGTGGTATTCATGGTTATAAAAAGGTTTGGCTTCAGCAAATGCTCTTGTATTCACTTGAAAAAGCTCAGGATTATCCTGAGCGAAAGCGCTTGTGTTTATTTTCTCTTGGACCTACTTGAATAAAGGATTTTCGCATTCTATATTAGCTCTTGGTTTTTTGTTCCTGGTGGCTGTGGAGTCGTGTTACTTAGATTCTGAGCATTATTTGAATTTTAAATAACATTAACTTGAGACACTGGAAATATCATTCTGTGTTCTGTCCCAAAATCTGCATGACAAATACACTGATTGTGTTTATATCAGGCTGATCTGTATTTGTAATACTACAACTTAACTCTGCATTTTGAATTACATGTGCTGTAGCATTTACACTAATTTCTGAAGATTGTAAATTGCAGTTTGTTAGAATTTGCACATTATTTAAATCTGAAGCCATACTGATGTTATGATCCAAATGCACTGTTGTTTCTGTAAACACTGATTCATAGTGACGATCATAAGGAAGTCTTAAGATCATAGGGTCATGGCCCTGGGGCCCTTTCAAGCCTAGCCTAGCCAAGAGTTTATTCCCCCAAAAACCTCAGTCAGTTCCTGTTGCCCCTGTTAATGAGGGACACAGGTGGAAACCCTGGGACAAACTTGTGGTTTCCCATCCACTCATCAAGGTTGCTCTTGAAGAAGGTCAGCGACATACTTTGTTTGACTTATATGGTGAGTCTAGTCCAGAGACGGGGCAGCTTCTGGGAGATAAACCTATCTCTCCAGCAGGTTTTGTTGATGTCGCATATTAGATTTAGGCCTTTCAAGGGCGTAATGTGTGAAGAGTTAGACTTATGGATATGGAGCATCTCTAGTAGGGCAGGGTCCTAAATTGCCTTGTAGGAGAGACACAGATCACCTCTGAGAAATCTGCATGATACCAAGTAGAGTGATAGTGATTTGAGCTTATCCATATAGGATAGGTGTTGGAGGCCATGTATTCTCTTTGTGAGGTATTTCTGTGGCCTTTCCATTTGGTGTAAGTGTTTAGAGAGGTACATACCAAATGGGGTGTTATACTCAATTATTGACCTAATGAGGGAGGTGTACAGAGAGGTAATAACCTCCTTTTTTCTGGATGCAATCCCTTTACTTATGAGATGAGCCAAGTAAAAGGCTTTTCTGACCACTGTTGCCACATAATGGTCGAATGTGAGATTGTTGTCAACCTGTGTACCCAGGTCTCTCAACACAGGTTTTGTGCTTAGGGGGTTGCCATTGATGTGGTAATAGGTAGGGGCTGTGGTTTTGCTGAATGGTGCGATAATACATTTTTTTTGCATTTAACTTAAGGCCATGAGTTTGGCACCAGCCATTTGTTGCTGTGAGACCCTCTTGCAGTATGTTAACATCATTTGAGGAGTCAATGACACCACCCAAGTTACAGTCATCTGCAAACTTGGTCAGCCACAGGCCTTTTGCCTTTGCCTGGACCTTTGAGAAGTAGATGCCAAACAGTAGGGGTCCCAGGACAGATCCCTGGGTGACATCACTAGTGACAGGTCTGCTGTCAGAGGTGGAAGCAACTATTTTGACCTTGTGGGTCCTATTGGTGAGCCAGTTGCCCACCCACCTGATGAGATTGGGATTTACGCCAAGTTGTGTTAGCTTTTCGATGATGCTTGAGTGGGGGATTGTGTCAAAGGTTTTGAACCTGTCGAGGTAAGCTGTATGTACTGACTTTTCCTCATCCAGGACCTTGGTGACCATCTCAAAGAAGTCAACCAGGTTCAACAGGCAAGATCTGCCCTTGACGAATCTGAACCTGGTGGGGTCAAATGCTTGGAGATTGCCTCTGTCCTTGGTTATGAGATCCATAGTAATACACTACATGGCTTTACGGATCAGACTTGTCAAGCTAATGGGGCAATAGTTTCCAGGGTCAGTAGTAGCACCACCTTTGTACAAGGAGATGACAATGGCAGTTCTCCACTCTGCTGGAATGAAGCCTGTACATGGGCTGTGGTTGAATAGGGTGCTCAATGGTGAAGTTAGTTCTTGCTGGCGATGGTGCAGAATACAGCCTGGGATACTATCAGATCCCATTGAAGCTGTGTTCTTTGCCTTGGATAGGCAAATAACACAGCTTCCATGGGACCTGATAGTATCCCAGGCTGTATTCTGGGATACTATCAGGTCCCATGGAAGCTGTGTTTTTTGCCTTGGATAAGGCCTTTAATACTTGATCTACAGAGATGTGAGGTGTGAGGCAAGTATCTGGGATGTCAAATGGGCCTCTGTGGGGACAGGGTTTGAGGTTTGCACTGAACCTATCTGCTAGCAGGTTGGCTAAGTCAACAGGATCAGTCTAAGTGGTACCATTAAGTACTAATTCAGAACAAACCTGGGCTTTGCCATGGAGGTTCCTGAAGTAACTAAAGAAGGCTTTGTGGTTTCCCTTTGTTTCTGAGGCTAGTTTTGATTCATAATTGGCTTTGGAGGTTTTCACTAGTGATCTAATTTTATTGTTGAGGCTCAGGAGGAAGTTTTCCAGTTTGGAATTTGTTCCTTTTTACCCTTGGACAACAGTTTCTTCCTTTTGTTGTAAAGCCTGTTGATAGAGGATGTCCACCAGACAGGTTTGTGTTTCCTTGAGGAGAAAATTTTAGTTCTGTTGGGTATAGCTGAGTCCATGCAGTTGTACAGGTGCTTGTATACTGCACTGGTATATTGCTCAGCATATTTGTCTGCATCTCCTGAGGAGGGCAGTGGTGCAAAGCTACTGATACTCTCCCTTAGAAGGATGTAGTCAGTTTTTCATGAGTTTGTTAGCCTGGTTATGGTGGGGGGATGGGATAGACACTTCGAATGAGACAGACCGATGGTCTGATCTCACCAGGGAAGAACTTACTATGGGGGTGGTGCAGCAGTCACCTGTGTTGGTGAGAACCAAGTCTAGAATGCTATCTCCCCTTGTGGGGGAATGAGACAAGCTGGTCTAGTGTGTTAGAATTGATGAAGTCAAGGAACTGATGGGTGAGTGCATTAGAGCAGGAATAGTTCACCCAGTTTATGGTGGGGTAGTTGAAGTCACTAAGGATCAGGGTGTTAGGGGGTACCTTGATGGACTCAAGTAGGTCCAGGTAGGATGAGTGGGTGTCCTGAGTCATGGAGGGTGGTCTATAGCTGGCTATAGCTTGGATGGATGTCATTCCAATTGTCATTTGCACCTGGAGAAGTTTTAGTGCATCATGCTGGCAAACCAGTCTGGAGGTGTGCTTGTCTTTAATGAAAATAGAAACTCCACCACACTTAGTCTTCCCAATCTCATTTTGGGGTCAGAATGTGTGGCATGAGGTATAGCCTGGTAAGCAGGGGTGCTCTCTGCAGCCTTGAACCAAGTTTCTGTGACTGCACAGATATCAGCATCTTCCAGTGCTAGGACAACCTCCAGTGAGTGCATTTTCAGGTTAAGGCTCCTAGCATCAAGCAGCATGCCCTTCAATTTGCTTTTTTGACAGATATTTTGTGTTGGAAGATTTGTCTGGGGGACATTGCCTAAAAAAGGCACAATGGGGGAGGCAAGAGCCTTGGCCAGAATCTTGAATCCCAGGGGTGACAAGTGGAGGCCATCTCTGACAAAGCATTGAGGCCTGTTAACCATGTCATCCCAGGCAAACAGATGCTGGATCTCCTTGGAATGACACCAGAAACTAAACCAATTGTTGAAGTCAATTATTTTTTGTTGGCATTGTGGTATCATTCATGGTGAAGATAGGATGCTGCTTAGGGCTAGGGTCATACCTGCCTGGGACACATACTCTGAAAGCTCAATCATTTCTTTCTTCGTATAGTCCAGGGAGGTATGTCTCAAGTCATTCACACCATATATTTAAAACCATGAACATTCTTCATTCACATTCAAAGCTACTTATTTAGAAATTTACAGTTACTTGTTTGACATTAATGAAGACTTGCATTAGGTGGACAAAGACTTTTTCAGCTTTACCAAAAATTTGTTTTGCTTGGCTTGACAAAGACATGCTTATTGACTAATAACTACCTGGCTAGGACATACAAGTATTTGGTCAGCATTGCCAAAGATTTATTTAGAATTAACAGGGACTTGTTTTACATTTTCAAATACTTGTTTTAGGTTGATAAAGACATGTTTCACACAGACATTCCATTTTTTGCATTCACATAGTCTTCTTTTGAAATGATAAATTGTTTTTTTAACATGACATGCTTTGCTTTAAAAATGCTTTTTAGTCATTGAAAAAGTTCAGTTGTGTAAGTAATCTTACTATAACAGTAGATGTTCGAATGATCATTACTGCAGTAGCCTAAGCCATATGGGTTATATTCTGCATTAGATATAACAGCCAGCCAGCTTCCAAAGCTTCAGGCCACCATTCACCTGCCCAAACTGTTAGACAGCTCAAGCTGAATCCCTGGAGCAGAATTTTTTGCCAGTTGAATGTTTTAAGAGAAGGCAGAAAGGTGGTCTACTTGAGTAATTCCCCACAGATGGATTGCATTTTGGAAGATCCACTGATCTAGTTTCCATTTGTGAGGGTCTGCCTTTGTCCTGCTCAGCTTATCTGCCATACAGTTTTGCTCTGATGTAATGTAGGATGCCTGTAGAGTGAGTTTGTCCTGTAAAGCTATATACCATACTAGCACTGCTAGTCTGTGTAAGGGGGGGTTATGATCTGGATCCCCTTGGCTTGTTTATATACCACATCACTGTGGTATGGTCAGTTGCTACTTGAAAAGGTTCTGGAAAATAAAGATTATTCAGGGAGTTTCGGACTTTGATAACAGCTAGCATCTCTTTTATGTTTATGTGCTTTGTTCTTTCATTCTTTCTTTCCCAGATACCCTGCACTTTTACCCCCCCCCCTTGATACTGCTCCCCAAGCAAAGTCCAAGGCATCTGATGTGACTGACTGCTTTGGAGCAAGAGGGGAGATGGGAGACCTGGATTCAGGGACATTTAATGTCTTCTCCAAGTGATTTCTGTTCAGACAAATCCCAGAACTGAAATTTGAAAAGATAAAGGATATCGGTGCTGGGACCAACAAGATTTTAGATACCATTGTATCATTCTTATGTGTTGTCTTGTAAGAGGTGTCATAAAAATCATGGATGCTATGAGAACCGGAATCCTGAGATATTCCCTCACAGTGATGAAGTCTGAGTGGAAAATCCATGGAATATATAGCTCTATTATTTTCCTGTGGAAAAAAAAGCTGTTTGTACTGAGGTGCCTAGCAGACACCCTAGAGGCACAATCCTGTGTGATGGACTCAAAGACTTTTTAATGCTCTCCTGGAATCCCAGCCTGTGTAAGAGGTTATTCACCCAAGTGAGAGATTCCTGACACTTTGAAAATGACTCTGCAAAGATAAACAAGTCATCTAAATATGGAAAATGAGGGTACCCTGTAGCCTGCAATGGGCTATAACAGGAGGTGAACACTTTGTAAACACTCTTGGAACCAAGGATAGCCAAGAGAGTAAGGTAGAGAAATGATAATGGGTAATAATGTAACCTTTATAGATACCATCAATAAAGCTAGAGATAACAGCAAACTAGTCTCCTCCTTATTTCTAGACTTGTCTAAAGCCTTCAACACAGTTTGCCACAGCAAAGTTCTTCTTCAAATGTCTTCACTAGGTTCTATCTTAGCCCACCCTTCTATGGTTCAAAAACTACTTGCCCAATAGTTATGTCAGTGAAATGGCACTCCACCCTCTCTCCTACCTCCCAGTCACCAATGCTGTACCACAAGGCTCTAGCCTTGATCCCATCCTCTTTGACAATCTCACCAACACTCCACACAGCCACATGACAGGCCTCCCTAATACAATACACAGATGACTCTACACTCATATGTACATCATGCAACCTGGTACATGTCCAGAAAAGTACTTGGGAAGCTTTAACAACCACCGAAACATGACTTTATAACCCACAACTCATACTCAACCCCCCCCCAAAAAAAAGTACTACTTTCACCCCCCAAATTGTTCTCTCATGAAAAAAAAAATAACATCCTCTCTTAATACTGCAACTGAAGTCACGTCTCATAGCAAATTACTAGGGATAATAGTGGATGATAATCTTAAATTTGACCTACATATACAAAACTGCATTAAAAAAATCATCGAAAATTAGGGATGCTTTACAGAACCAAAAATGTTTTTACCAACACAACTAAAATTACTCTTGCCACTACTTATCCCCCCCCCCACACACACACTTTATAGTGGTCCCATCCTTATTAACCTCCAGGCATCACAAAAATCAAAACTTGGACAATGCCATAATAAAGTGGCTAAATTTGCAGCAAATACCCTTTTCATAATCAACCACTGTATAGCACTAAAAATTCTAAATTGGTTAGAATTACTCCATCAACTAACATATACACAGCTTCTTACAACCTATATTTGGCTCGCAGAAAATAAGTGTAAAGACTTTTTATCTTCTTTTTGTAGATGATTTAAAACTGTATAGTTCATCTGATGAACTGAAAGCACAACTGAAAGTGGTCAAAACTTTCTCAGATAATACAAGAATGTGATTTGGTCTTGATAAATGTGCAAATGTAATCTTTAAAGCAGGAAAGCTGCAGCACCAGGAAAATATCAGTCTGGGACAGGAATGTGATATAAAGGAACTTGACCTAGAGGAAGTGTATAAATCTTTAGGAACTGATGAAGGATTAACAATAAAATATAAACAAATGTGAAAAGAAATCTTTTAGAAGACTGGAATTAATACTGAAAACAGCCCTGACTTCTAGAAGCAATGTCCACGCCATGAATAATTTGCTCTTTGTGTTCTAACATACAGTTTTGGTGCAACTGACTGGCCCCAAAAGGTACTGGATTAGTTGGACAGGAAAACAAGAAAAATGCTTAATGCTTATCAAATGATTTATAAAAATCAGTGTATACCAAGATTGCATGTTCTCCATTCTGAAGGACGTACAGGCCTCCTCAAAATTGATTACATGTATAGATCTGCAATAATTGGACTACATACATATCTGCTGACCTCACAAGATCCAAACATAGCGAAAGTTTTAATACACGAGGAGAACAAGTCTAAGATGACGTCCCTGCTTAGTTTAGCAGAAGTATATCGGTGTCAAGCAGGGATGGAAATCATACCAGAAATAGATAAAATCGGGCAGCAATGGAATGTGCCAAAAAAAAACAAAAGAAAGAATATAAGGTGAAGGATCAGATGATGGGTAGGCAAGAATTGTGGAAAATGCATAAATACAGTTGCAAGTACAGAAAGCTCTTGGAACAACTTCATGTTGATCTGGATCTTACACAAAAATGGTTAAGAAGAGGTGAATTTAAACCAAAAGATGAAAGGTTAATATTGGCAGCCCAGGATAGTGGACTACATGCATGTTGGTTTATAAAGTCCATTGAAGATGTTGGAGAAGCAGACAAATGCAGGTTTTGTAAAACAGAATTGGGAATAGTCGCACATCTTGTTGCTGGGTGTGATACACTAATAGCAGAAGGACTGTATACTGAAAAGGCATAATAATGTGGCAAGAATGTTGCACTGGGGATCTTGCAAACATTATAATACTGAAGTAGCTGAGAAGCATTTGAAACATGAGCCACAAAGCATTATAGAAAATGATGAAGTTTGTATCACGTGGGATCACCCATTACCAACAGTTCAAAAAATAGTTGTGAGATAACCAGATGTAGTAGTCAAAACCAGCATTGATTATTGAAATTGCTACACCTAGTGATTACAGTGTCTTTTGTACAGAGAGACACAAAATCATAAAATACCAGGATTTGCAGGCAGAAATTAGGGCAATGTGGAAGAAAGATACCCAGACAGTTCCAATAGTAGTTGGAGCAATGGGTCTTATAAAAAAGAATTTACAGTCATATTTAAATATGTTAAAAGTTCTGGGTACATTGCAGGTGCTGCAAAGAGCACTTTTGGCTAACATCAAAGATTGAAACAATACTATTTTCATGAACTTTAATCATATTTTGACACAGGAATGGAGTCCATTCCTGTCATTCTATTGGAAACCCAAAAGTCTTGGAGAAATTAAGGAAGTCTTTCAGAAAAACATTCTTACCAGTGCAACTAAAACTACACTTGCCACTATTTATCCCCCCATTACTTTATCGTGGTCCTATCCTTATTAACCTCCAGGCATCACAAAAAGCAAAACTTGAATAATGCTGTAATAAAGTGACTTAATTTGTAGCAAATACCCATGTCAGAACCCACCACTGTGTAACACTAAAAGCCCAAACTGGTTAGAACTACCCCATCAACTAACATATACACAGCTTCTTACCACCTATAAAATTATCCAGTATCCATCTGCTTGTCCAGCACTAAATACCATTCTACACAATTATGTTCCCACTAGGCCATTATGATCCAATAACCAAAAACTCCTCTCTGTCCACAAACCTAACAAATCTGCTGGGCATGGTCTGTACTTGTACCATGTTGCTAAGGGTTGAAACTCCTTTCCTGTGTCCATCAGGTCAGTACCCTCCCTCCAGTTCTTTAAAATCATTTTGAAAAACTTCCTAGCTAAAAACATTGTCTGTTCTTGCTCAGCCCCAGGACAAACTATATGCCTAAATACAAGTACATATTCAGCCCTTACACCTCCTTCCTCTCCCTTCTTCACTTACTTCCTTACTTCAATCAGTTTTTCTCTCCTGCCTCTCTAAGTATGCCATAAACCTGTTTTCCTTTCCTTCTGCTTGCATTTAGTATTTTTAAACTGGCTAATTTTCTCTAAATATTAAATTGTTGTTATTTAAGTTGCATCTATTTTTAACCAATATTTTCACATGTAAACTGTAGATTTTTATTACATTATTTTTGAAGATTGTAAAATTATTGTTCTTAAAATGTTTTTGTAATTCTAAACCTACCACCCTAGAACACCAAAAAGGAAAAAAAACTAAGGGTAATGCTGCTCAATGCCAGAAGTCTCAATCTCAAGATGCACGCACTCGAGGCCCTTCTCAATATGGAGAACATCGATGTCTGTGCTGTGACAGAAACCTGGTTCAAGGCTCCTGAGAGCACCCCAGCACTAACAGGTTTCACCTCATATCATGCGTTCCGGCCCCAAAATCCGGACAACACCAAGAAAGGAGGGGGGGGTGTCCATATTCATAAAGGACACCCACACCTCAAGGCTGGTGGCAACGCACGATGCATCGGAGACCATCCAGGTGCAATTAACCATAGGCAAGACTGCTCTGCAATTTGTAGCATGTTACAGGCCACCCTCTCAAACTCAGGAACCTCACATGGCCTTCCTGAAAACATTGGAGGGATAAATGTATCTCCAAACACCATCATACTAGGTGACTTCAACTACCCTAATATAGACTGGGAACACTACTCAAGCCCGAACACTCTAACCCAAAGATTCCTGGAGTTGATAAACTCAAATGCCATGGAACAACTAGTCACCATCCCCACAAGAGGAGAAAACATACTTGATCTCATCATCACGAACATGGGATCAAAATGTTCAACACCGAAGTATACCCCTCACTGGTGAGATCAGATCATAAACTAATCTCGCTGGAGGTCCTCATCCCGCCCCACCTGAAACAAAAAGACCACAGTGAAAAACTTCTCAAAGCCAATTTCACACTTCTAAAAACTAGTGTGGTCTCCTTTAAGGCCCCTGAGCCAGTGGTAAACATTACTCAAACCACTGAATCACTTACAAATGCCTTCTACCAGCACCTACAGGACTGCATGGATCAGGCAATCCCAAACAAAACTAAGACTCTCTGTACCAAAGGCAAGCGTCCAGTCTGGTGGACCCCAGCCATAAACAAGCTCTACAACAAAAGGAGGAAGCTACTACAAGATAGAGCAAAATCCTTGAAAGGTAAGACATCTTTGATCATTATAAGTAAAAACTAAGAGCTCTCATAAAATCATCCAAGGCAAATTTTGAGAGAAAAATCACCAAGGACTCTAAAGACAATCATAAGGCCTTCTTTAGCTATGTTAGAAACCTAGGAGGAAACTCCCAGATATGCTCAGAATTAGTTCAAAATGATGTGAAAATTACTGAACCTACACACATTGCCAACATACTGGCTGACAGGTTCAGTGCAAACTCCCCGCAAAAGGCGAGATATCTATTCCAGAGGATTGTAGCCCCCCAAACATCTCCAACTCCCAGGTGAGAACTACCCTCACTAAGGCAAAAAACACAGCATCCATGGAACCGGATGGTGTCCCCGGCTGTGTGCTACACGAACTCAATGAGGAATTAAACCCACAGTTAGGACAGCTGTTTAATCTTAGCCTCACCTCAGGATACGTACCCAAGGAGTGGCACACGGCGACTGTGGTCCCACTTCATAAGGGCGGTGCCTCCACAGACCCTGGAAATTACCGCCCCATTAGCTTGACAAGCCTTATCTGCAAAGCCATGGAGAGGATCATAATGGAACTCATAAATAAAGACATAGGGAACTTGCAGACTTTGGATCCAACCCAGTTTGGCTTTGTCAAAGGCAGATCCTGCCTCTTAAACTTGGTTGACTTTTTCGAGACAGTCACCAAGGCCATTGATGAGGAAAGGCAGTCCATACAGCCTACCTCGACCTGGCAAAGGCCTTCGACACAATACCCCACTCAGGTATTATCGAAAAACTCATCAGCTTGAATGTAAACCCATACATCACAAGATGGGTTGCAAACTGGCTAAGTGACAGAACCCACAGGGTCAGAGTTGCTGGAGCCATGTCAGACTCAAAGCCTGTCACAAGTGGTGTCCCACAGGGCTCAGTCCTGGGTCCACTCTTGTTCAGCATCTACTTTTCTGAAGTACAAGCAAACACAGGAGGGTTATGGCTGACAAAGTTTGCAGATGACTGCAAACTGGGCGCCATAGTCGAAAACACATCTGACACAGATATCCTCCAGAAGGGCCTCACAGAAATGGATAATTGGTGCCAGAGACATGGCCTGAAGTTAAACGCCAAAAAATGCATAGTCATACCCTTCGGGAAAAACAAGGTTACCCCTAGCTACCATATAGGTGGCAATCCACTGAGCACAGAAAAAGTCATCAGGGATCTGGGGACCCAGGTTGACAGTAGCCTTTCGTTTGACACTCATGTTGCTAAAGTAGTTAGGAAAAACCTTCTATATCGCCCACCTGATCATGAAGGGATTCACATCTAGATCAAGGGAGGTCATCGTCCCCCTGTACTCATCACTCATTAGACCTATGATTGAGTACAATGCCCCGTTCGGAATGTATCTGACCAGACACCTGCTGCAGCTTGAAAGGCCCCAAAAGTTCCTCACCAAAAGGATAAAGGGTCTCAAAAATATGTCTTATGCTGCCCGACTGAAAGAACTCCAGCTCTATTCAGTCTCATACCGCTTGCTCAGAGGTGACCTGTGCCTGACATATAAGGCCATGTCAAACCCAGATTTGATGAATATGCTTCACCTCAAAAAATCTAGATCCCTCAGAACCACAAGGGCGGGAGACTTAAACCTGGACACGGTTATTAATAGAACGTGCTGGAGGGACAGATTCATCACCCAGAGACTCCCTATGCTGTGGAACAAAATCCCGGTACATGTGAGGCTGAGCACCTCGCTGGCCTTGTTCAAGAGGAATCTTGACCAATGGATGGGAGATCACATATATACCCCAGGGATTACTTCAGTGTCACTGCTTGACAGAGGCACAGCAAAATGATAGGGATAGTTTTTATTCAAACTAAAGGGGTGGCGAAAGCCACATAACTATGGGCTAGGCTTATAAATGCCCTTGGGCAGATAGCCTAGTATGAACCTATGAACCTATGAACCTATGATAATATTTTGTAGCTTTTCTCCCAGGGCTTCTGATGAAAATACGTGCCTACCTAGTCGGACTTTTCCGATAATCAAAATTTAAGTAGATAAATAAGATGTGATCCAGACACACAAAACCTTAAGAAATGATGGAAGTCTGGATTAATAAGAGTATGATGTTATGCATCTTTTAAATATAAGGTTAACTAGAAACTCACATTAAGAATAAGGGGTAACAGGTTGTGAAGTGAAAGCATATTGAACTTGGGCAGTATCACAAATTGATTTAGGAAAGAAAGATCCAGAACTGGTCTCCAGGCATTTTCTTATTTCAGCACTAAAACATTCTTAAATAAAATCTTTTTCTCAACTGGGAAGGAGAAATTGCTTCTATTACTTGGTGAGACAGAATGTGCTGTGAGATAGGAGGGAAGAGAAGGGGTTTGGTCTGGTGTATGAGGAGGAATTTCCTCCCACTGCCATATGTGTCCTTACTGGATCAGCAAAACCAATTTGACTGAAACAATCTGTTGCCAGAGAAATAGAGATTCAGACTTTCTGGAAGGGATTAGAACTGCCAGAGTGTGTGGGTGGACAAGGTCCCCTAAATAATCACTGTGCCTTATATAACTGTCCTTTTTTGAAGGAGGGTTCCAGCTTTCTTTTTGTACTTCCCTACCATTGCTTTTTAAAAGACTGCTGAGACTAGTTATTCTGTTTATGGTTGATTGGGTAGAAATCCCTTGGAGAAAGTACAGAAGAAGGACTGAAAAATCTGTAAGATTATATCAGCTTACCTCCTTCATCACATTTTTGATAACTTCTGCAGCAGAAAGTCCAAAAACTAAATGTCTATCCAAGGGAGAATTTAAAATCTATTGTTTACATTTTCTGGAAGATTCTGAGAATGCTCATAGTATTTTCTGAGGAACTGAGAAACCTCATTGTTCTCTCGCTGAAAACACTGACACATACTTGAAATACTTTAAGAGAAAGAAAATCCCTCACAGGGAGATTTAGATACCATACTCTCCACTGAATATGAATCAGAAATTTTGGGAAAAATCAGCATCTGTCCCACCGCATTCCTCCATAGATTCAATTCCTTGAACCTCTTCAGGAAAAGAAAGATCCCTTTTCTTTAACTAAACACTACCATATAAGAAGGTTCAGTGCCCTGTATGAGACCTTGAGCCAAGCCCGATAAATTACTCCTGTCCAGAGAAACAAGTACAGGATAAGAAGGTGCATATTCCCTAGCCCTTCTCCCAAGACCAACAAGAGTGGCTCTTCCTTGCCCACTGAGTGGACTTCTACAGCTGCAAAGGACATGGCTTTACCTCAGTTCATAGTGGCTATATAGACAAAACCAGCAAGATCAGGGAAATAAATGTAGTGGTCTGAGGAACCAGCATAAGGTCATAGCAGCCACCACCTTCTGCTGAGGCAAATTATTTGTCTGTTGTAACAAAAGCAGGGTAGATTAATGTGTGTGTATGTACCTTTAAGAAGCTATCCAAGGGCTTGCACAGGTGTATAAATAGTGAGCACATACAAATCTGACTGGCATTTTGTAGTAAGTTGTTGAAATGTAAGGAGATGTAAGCATTTATGTATGTAAGGTATGTCTGTTAACCAGTTTATTTATATTTTATGATGCTACTACCCATCCAGATGTGTTTCTATGTATTAAAGCATCTAAACAAAATACCCTGCCTGCTTGTCATTTATGTTAGAGAGGGACGAGCGACTTGGTGTCAGAAGTGGCATGTCTAAAGGACTTGAAGCCAGGATGGAATCCAAATTCTGCAGTTTGAGATCAAGAGGCACTCTGTTGAAACTGAAGGAATATAGAGGAGTGAATCATCCCTACTGCATGCATACATACTTCGCAAAACAGGTCAGAAACAAATTTCAGATGTTACAAGTTGTTCATTACTATTTCTTATTCTCAAAATATGAAATGAGGCATGCAGAACATTCTAAACGGTATTTGCATAAACTGATATGTCTGATATTGATAAAAATATTCAATTTATTACAGAAAATGTTTGAAATAAAGTCCGAATTACATAAAATGAATAAATAGGAGGAAATGACTGCATTTTCGCTAAGCACATATTTATCGTATTAATCAAAGATATTCAAGTTATCAGAAGTGTATAAAGTGTTTGCATGTTTGCGCAGTATTACAGTAAGGTTATTTCACAGAATACAGCCATTACAGAGTATATTTTGTGAAGTACAGTATTTCAAAGAATTTATTGTGCATTTGAATGTTATTACAACCTCACAGAACAGTTTGTTCATGCATAATTACAAGGGCCATATTTTCAGTGTGTTTGTACATATTTTGCGGGTATGACAGACAGATTTTGAAAACCCAGTGCACTTGTGTTTGACAGTAATATTACTGAGAACTGGAGAGTGTTTGAGCAAGAGTACGACATTTTCATATAGGCTGCATTGTCTAATAAAGATGACCATACAAAGGTTTATTCTGCTTAATTTAGCTTGGTCAGAAGCTGTAGAAAGGGAATGTTCGTTTGTGTATGTACCTACTGTCTATACAGGAGAGGGGAACCATCATATTGTTGTACCTGTTGAGTAAAGGGAAGATTACAAGTGTTTAAAATGTAAATTTAGTGGAAATGTGTAATCCCCAGACAAATGTTATAATGGAAAGGCACTTATTTTATCCAAGGGATCAAAAGCCTGGTGAAACCTTTGCAGCATATATCACTGACTTGAGAAATAAAGCTAAAGCATGAAGATCTGGTGATTTAAGGGATGAGTTAATAAAAGACAGACATGTGTGGTATTAAAGATGATGCTGTGAGAAAGATTTTGTTTTGTGACAGTGATTTAACTTTGAATAAGGCCATTGAGATTTGTCATATATACGAGCTGACAGAAAAACACACAAATATGCTTACAAATGAGAATAGCTCTAGAAGACACGGTGATAAAGCTCATGTTGATAGTATGCAGCACATAGTTAAAAGACACAGGCCCCCAAGCACATGGCAGCAACTGTAGCCCCTGCAACACTCATTGGTAAACCCCAGAACTTTCTAGCAAATTCCAAAGTTCGCACAGTCTCAGTGAAGCTTAAGAATGAATCAGCAAACTCAAAGCATGGGCCCCAACTTAGTTTCATTGCCAACTGTTGTAATTGTGGTGGAAATCATGACTCTCAAAGGAAAAAAGTTTAGCTTTTGGTCAGCAATGACACAAATGCAATAAATGGAATCATTACAAAAGGTTTTGTAAATCAAAACAACCCACATTCTTTTATTAAAAGAGAACATTTGAAGAAATGAGTTGATCAATTAGAAAGGCGCAACCCTACTTTTTATGTTGATGGTGTGTCAGTACTTCATAAAACAGTCAATGCATTAGATTTAAGGGCATAGAATGAAGTGTTTTGTACTGTTCGGATAAATGGCAAACCAACAGAGCTCAAAGTTGCACAGGTTCCAAGTGCAATTTTATGTCAGCAGATACATTTGTTAGAGTGTGTCATGGTGAAAGGCTTTATTTGGCAAGGTATGCAAAGCTTGTTGCTTATGATGGTAAGGAAATTCAGACTGAAGGCTCAGTAGTGTTTTCATGTTACTCTGCTGGCAGAAGCTATGTCTTGTTATTTTATGTGGTCAAGAGGCACGTCCAGTCATTATTAGGGCTCAGAGACGGCTTGAAAATGGGATGGCTTTAATTTAATAAGAAAGTCCATCATGTTAGTTTGAAAGACCACTAGTCTAATATGGCCCGGTACATTTTTCTACCTATGCTGATCTTTTCGAAGACAGATTAGGGAAGCTTCCAATTGTGTACTCCATAAAGTTAGACCCAAATATCAGTCCAGTTATCAGGCCAGCATGAAAAGTTCAAATATCCATGCAAGTCGAGCTAGATAAAATGGTGCGAAAAGGTGTGATTTGTCTAGTAGATGAACCAACTGAATGGGTATCTTCCATGGTGGTAGCTCATAAAAAACTCTTAGATGCCATCAGAATATGTATTGACCCACGAGATTTGAACAAAGCACTAAAAAGACCTCTTCATCCAATGCACACAGTCAAAAAAGTTGCAGCCTTGATGCCAAATGCCACTGTTTTTTTCTGTCCTAGATGCAAAGAGTTCATTTTGGCAAATTCAGCTTGACAAGAAATCCTCATTGCTCACTACGTTCAGTACTCCATTTGGCGGGTACAGATTTCTGAGAATGCCATTTGGGATAAATTCTGCAAGTGAAGTCTTTCAACGTGCAATGCAGGACATTTTTTCTGGGTATCCTTGTGCTATTATAGTCAATGACATACTAGTAGGAGGTCATGGTGAAGCTGAGCATGACAGAAACCTTAGAAAAGCTCTGGAAAGAGCATATCAAGTGAATCTTAAGCTCACTCCACAGAAATGCAAGTTCAGGCTACAAGAAGTTACTTATGTTGGTCATTTGTTTATTAGTTCAGACCTATGACCAGACCCTTCTAAGCAAACAGCCATTCTTGAGATACCAGCTCCAGACAGTTTTTAAGCCCTGCAACATTTTCTTGGCATGGTTAATTATCTAGGCAAGTTCATTCCAAACTTGAGTCAAATAGTACCGCTAAGAGAGCTGACATGTAAAGATGTATCATGGTCTTGGTTAGAGCACACCAAAGAGCATTTGATATCCTGAAACAGAGAATTGCAAGTCTACCAACTCTCAGATATTATGATGTTCACAAACCAGTTATACTTTCATGTAATGTTTTGAAATTTGGATTGCTGCAATCATTCTACAAGAGGAACAACCTGTTGCCTATGCATCGAGAACTCTTACTCAAACTGAGATGCAGTATGCCCAGATCAAGAAAGAGCTTTTGGCAATTGTGTTTGCATGTTCAAAGTTCCATGATTATGTTTATGGTAGACCTACCCAGATTGAAATAGACCACCAACCTCTAATCATTATCTTAAGGAAATCTATGCATTCAGCTCCAGCCAGACTGCAATGTATGATGTTAAGATTACAAAAGTATAATTTCAATCTGTCTGCAAGAAATTCCAACTTCTTTATCTTTCTGATACATTATCCAGATCACCCAGAAACACCACAGAACATCATGAGAATAAGAACCCTGATTCTGAAGTCATGGAAGTGAGAAATTTTTCTACCACGCGTCTTGATGAGCTGAGAGATCACACATCCACAGATCCAGTTTTACAAAGGCTCAACCACTTTATCAATCAAGTATGGCCATCAAAGCAATCTAGTTTACCTCAGGAAGTGCAACCTTATTTTCCTTACAGAGATGAGATTTTGTCTGACAATGGTATCATTATAAAAGGTCCAAAAGTAATTGTTCCAAAGCCCTTGCAACAATAGTACATTACTATCTTGCATCGTGGTCACCCAGGAACCGACTCTACCAAAAGAAGGGTGAAAGGTCTAGTATTCTGGCCTTCTATGTCACGAGACATTGAGAGAGCACTTTCATCTTGCTTTGTGTGTAATAGTACAAAGCCACATCAACAGAAGGAATCCCTTCAGCTAAACCAGATTCCTGAGCTACCTTGGTCGACAGTAGCCACTGACCTCTTCGAGTGGAATGGTCAACATTATTTGGTGTTAGTAAACTCTTACTCTAATTGGTTCGAAATTGACCTATTTCCCAATCTAGCATCCAGTACTATCACTGCTAAGATGAAGTGTCATTTTGCAATACATGGTAGTCTGTAGAAAGTTATTTCTAACAATGGCACACAGTTTAAAAGCCAACAGTTCCAAAGATTTGCGAAGAATGGAACTTTACTCATGGCATCTGTAGCAGTCAAATGGTTTGGCAGAACGTGCAGTTCAAAGTGCAAAACAGTTACTAGAGAAGTCAAAATGAGATAATAGGGATGTTTTCCTGAAACTCTTGAATCTCAGAAATGTTCCTCATGATAAACATCTTGGTTCACCTGCTCAGAGACTTCTGTTGAGACAAACCAGAACTACATTACCAATCAGTAGTCAATTGTTAGTTCCATGTGTCAAGAACAACAGGTCAGTGAAAGCCAATCTGTTGAAGAAATGCCTAACCCAGAAGTCCTACTACGATAAAACCAGCAAACTGCTCAGTCCATTATGAGAAGGAGAGGTGGTAAGGAAGCAAGCATCTAGAGGTTATGATCGGATTTGAGTCATGAAGAACATTTGCTCAGAGCCAAGATCATACATTGTGGAATCACAAGGAGCAGCATTTAGACAGAATCTGAAACATTTGAGACCAGTTTCCGAGGCTATGCCACAGCACATAGTCTGCGAGAAAGACTCTTTATCTCAGAATAAATTGTCCAGTGTTCCAATTCCAAAGGAAGTTGTAGAGAATATTTCCATTCCTGTGACAAATCCAGAAGTTTCTGATACGAGTTGTTCACCAAAGATGATCCCTGTTGCTAAATTCAGTCCACATTGTTATGTTATGAGATTTGGTCGTATCTCCAAACCATGTAGCAGATATGCAGCAACTTGAATATGAATATTGTGTTTTGTTTCTAATGTCTATAGTAATGCATGTCTAACTCTAATATTGTTTTTACAAAGGACAATCTTTTTAACAGGGAGGATGTGGATCAATATGTGTATGTATCTTTAAGAAGCTATCCAAGGGCTTGCACAGGTGTATAAATACTGAGCACGTGCAAGTCTGACTGCCATTTTGTAGTAATTTATCGAGATGTATGCACGTATGTATGTATGTAAGGTCTGTCTGTTAACCAGTTTTATATTTTATGATGCTGTTATCCATCCTGATATGTTTCTGTGTATTAAAGGATCTAAACAAAATACCCTGCCTGCTTGTTATGTATGTTAGAGAGGGATGAGTGACAGGCAGCTTAGTTAAGATTTTTCTTTTAATGCCTGGAAGAAAGTCTGACTGAGTGGTAGGTTGTTCCATGGCGTTTGATTCTCGGGGACTCTTAGCAGCAATAAGAAAGTTGCACAAAAGTTACTCTTCCCAAGAAAAAAAAAAAATAGTAAAAAGCACTTTATATACTTTCACCAGACACAAAATGTTTTTTTTCCACAGAAAAAGTAATTTTAAATAACTTTTAATAACTTTTTACCACAAAAGTAAAAAGTATACTCATGTTTGACTGTCATGTTACTTTCATGTAATTTTAATAAAAATATTTTTCTGTAGCTTTAAAATAATACTTGCTTTAGTCAAAAAAGTAGTTAAAATGACTAATGTGGGGGTTTTATTCACCCAAAGATAACCTATCTGTCCAGCAATGGAACAGTATTAGCCAACAGGAAAGCTCCAAAGGGCTTGACACCCAAACATGTCTTTAGTCAGCTCAGCTTGAGTTCACAGTTTGGGAGTATGAAAGGTACCCTTCAGCTTTGGAAGCTGGCTGGCTATTATACTGTATGCAGGATATTATTCTTATAGCTTTGGCTAGTGATCAATATGATGAACATTGCACATTTTGCCTCTGACAAAAGTATGTGCTTTACAGTGAAACTCTTGAAGCATTAGCAGAGTTATTTTGTATTGACAAAGACTTGTTTGTCATTGAAAACTACTTGCATAGCATTGACAGAAACTTGTTATAGCACTTGCAAAGAATTGTTTGGCATTGGAAACTACTTGTTCAGTATTCACAAAGACTTGGTGGTCAAAACATGCATTTTCTGAAAGAAAACAAGTCTTTGTCAATGGCAAAGCATGATTTTTGTCAATGCAAAACAAGTCTTAGTAACTGCCAAAGGTGCACTTTTACATTCTGTTTAAGCCTTTGTTAATGGCAAGCAAATATCATTGAAAAACACATCTCTGTCAGTACCAAGGCAAGTCCTTGCCTTTGTCACACAAGTTTTAGGCAGTACAAAATGTGTTTGTCAATGACTAAGATAATATTGTGTATGTGGGAAAGTCTTTCTTAGTATGAAATCTGCCTTTACAAAAGCAGGAGAAATATATGCCTGTGCCAAGTATCTCTTCTTAGGAGATCGTCTTTCTCGGTGCCCAGTACACATGTACCATTTTCGTGTGACTCGGTCCTTCTCAGTGATAGGTAAAACTAATTTTGCCTTGGCACAAGCTTGTTTTAGAGTTACAGAACATATTTGCCATTGAAAAGGACTAGATTTTCATTGACTAAAACTTAACATTTCAAAAGGCTAGGATTATATTGACAAAAGCACTTTAGCAGTGACAGGGTCTTGATTTCCACAAAATGCCCATGTATATCATATTCAATGTCAAACAGAATCATGTTTCTATAGTCATAAGGAAATCATTCTATATTGCGCAACATATAAGCAAACATATGGCAACTAGGTCCAAGGATGTCATTGTTCTGCTGCCAACGGTCCTCATCATAGCTATTATTGAGTACAAATCTCCCTTCGGTATGTACTTGACCAGGCATATGCAACAACTGGAGCATCCATAGTGATTTATCACAAAAATAATACATAGCAGAAAACAAAATGTCCTATGAGGACTGTCTCAAAGCCCTGACCTTTTCTTGGTCTCCTGTTGAGAGACAATCTATGCCTGGCCTACAAATCATGATCCCACTCTGGTGGACATGTTGCACATCCACAAAACAAATAGAATCAGAATCATTTGATCTACGGGCATAAACCGCATCTGCAACATAAACAGGACATTTTGCAGGGGCAGGTATGTGTCACAGACTACTCCTTCTCTGGAACAGGCTTCCTATCCATGTGAAGCAGGGCTCTTCCCTAACTGAATTCATGTGTAGTTTGAACCAGTGGATGGAGAATTGGAAATTTACTGCTGATTTGGCACTATGTCTCCTTTAGACAGAAACAGCCTTTAAATGCTTGCTCACCCATGTCCAAGCCTATACTAGTCCCTTAAAATATCCCTGTAGTATCAAAACTTGTCAGATGCATTTGGGAAGCATGGCTAGGCTTAAAAGAGCCCCCTGGGGTCATTAGCCTAGTAATCACTTATGAACCTATTGATCATTTAGCTGGCTTTTCTACACTTATGAATGCTGCTGCTGTGTCATTCTTGCCAAAACATTGGAAAGGGCTCATGCTCAACCAAACATTTCAAAACTTTAATTAAAGCCTGGGCCACTACCCTAGAAGTTACAGTTTTAGTAATTTCATTCCATCTCCAATCACTGTCCCACTAATCCTGGTGGTCTTTCCCTATCTGGAAGGATCATAGCCTGTAATAACTCTCAAAGCTTCCTGGGTTTCAATAAAAGACTTAAGTATATATATATATATATATATATATATATATATATATATATACATACACACACACACACACACACACACACACACACACACACACACACACACACACACACACACACACACACATCTCTATATATATATATATATATATATATATATATATATATATATATATATATATATATGTGAACAAAACAAAAACACCTCCGCTGGCTTTACCATAAAGGGTACCCTCCAAGTAGATTCTCGAACACCAAAAACAATGCAAAAAGTATTCCACAAACGTGTCAGCCACTCGTTGTTTAAAATAATAAATTTAATGAACAACCGTAGACATACAAATAGAACTGGGATTCCACATACACATGGAGGATTTTTTCTCTCAAAAAGTTTCTTAAAATTATGTTTTTTCCTAAAACCAAACCTCAATGGTTGTTGGAAGATGGAACAATCAATACTTATTTTGGAAAACATTTTCCAAGCTTCATTAATCCCCCTCTGTATCCAATGTACCCCTTTATAATATGTTAAAATCAAACGGGGTATATTACTACTGTCGGTAGTGTTATTATTGATCCTCATAGGGGCAATTGTTGACGAGCCATCATCTATATTGTTGTGAATCAAAAGTGGGGGGTACTGAATATTCCGTTTTCTTAAAACTTCCCGTTTAACATTCTTTATCAATCTAAGCGGGTATCCTCTTTCCCTAAACAACCCTTGTATAAATTCCATTTCATCAAAACACGTATCGTTTTCACTGGTCATACGTGAAGCCCTGATCATCTGGCCCTTAACTATATTCCTCCTTAAATATAGGGGGTGGTCACTTTCGAAATGAACTATGAATTCGAAAAACATTCCTTTCTAAAAATTCGAGATTCATATTTGTTATTAATCCTATTTTTTGTAATTGTCACATCAAGATAGTTTACCTGTTCTGTGTTGTGTTGAAAAGTAAATTCTAAAAAAGTAGTAGTTGTATGTAAATACTGAATAAATTCCTCTATCTGTTCCTTAGTGCCATTCCAAATTATAAAAATGTCATCCAAAAACCTGAAGTATGTAATGACATATTCCCAAAACTTGGATTTAAAAACATATTCCAACTCCCAAAAAAGCATTATAATATTGGCATAGGTGGGGGCACACGACGAACCCATTGCCACCCCACCTATCTGAGGGTAAATGTCACCTTGGAAATAAATGCAGTTATGTTTCAACACTAACTCCATGTTTTCAAGTATTAATCTAAATTCAGCTGTATTAAGGTGATTGAATTCAATTAGCATATGCTCAAACCAGGTTAAACCAATGTCATGTGGTATTACTGAGAATAAATCTCTAACATCTATTGTTAGAAAAACAAAATTCTCATTATAGGGAACTGCATTAAATTTGGTAAGAAAATCCCACGAATCAATAAGTATATGTTGATAATCCATATGAAAGTTCTTTAGCTTACTGTCTATATAAATAGCTAAAGGCTGTGTTTTAGAACACTGGGATGTTACAATAGGTCTTAGAGGGGGGTTTTGAACATCTTTATGTATTTTGGGGATGCCAAATATCTCTGGGACTACAGGTTTAGATACTTTAAAATAATTGTACAGATCCACATCTATAAGACCTTGTAAGAGATTGTCTTCCAACCAAAGGTCTATTTTCTTGTAACAAATATTCATTTCATTCCTAGATGCTATCCAGTATCTATCACCTGTATTGAGAATATCAAGCATCCTACTGGTATAGTCCCAGTGGTCCATCAAAACCACCCCTCCCCCTTTGTCAGGCTTCATAATCCTTATTTTGTCATTATTCTGTAACATTTTCAAAATGGTAACTTCTTCCCCTGTCAGGTTACTATATTCTTTTATTCCATCTTCCCTCTTAAAACCTTCCCTAATCATATATAGTACATGGGTCTCAAAATTGGAGATGTCATGTTGTAAG